>NC_084733.1:2515438-2547938 GCF_033978785.1 Entelurus aequoreus | reverse complement strand
TCGACGGTAAAGTCCAGAGTAAAACATTTTTTATTTTTATTATTATATTTTTAATCTGTCCTTTCTAGCCCATCCATCAATCTATCCTCTACCGCTTGTTACTCTCGGGGTCTCTTAGCCCCCGGGGTCTCTTAGACATATGGTCTAAAAATGCATTTTCCCATCGATAACGTGACGTCATCACGCTCGCGCCGCAGTGCGCGCTCTTCCAGTTAATTAGTGCTCGAGGAATATATATATATATATATATATATATATATATATATATATATATATATATATATATATATATATATATATAGTCAAAAAGTAATAGAGAATGTCTCATTTGCACCCCTGGTGGTGAAATCTATCAAAATGAGGGTGGTCCCAAAAAGGAGAGATTTTTCACATTGACTGTGTGTCGCTTTTAAAAGTGCTCCCCCTCTGGTCAACATATGAAATAACAAGTGTGTGTAAGACATTTGAAATGCGCCCCCTTTGGCCAAAATTATTAAAAAAAACAAAAAACAAATATGTGTATACAGACTTATTGTAATAACTTGAAGTAAATAATGAAGATTAAAAACCAATTACAAACCAAAACAATGAAAAAAAATAAAAATGTATCTAAAAGCTTACCTTTTTTATATTTGCACAGTACGTATATATTGTTAATTTTGTAAATACAAATCTTTATATATCTAGAAAGGGTGGTCCTTAAGAGGTAGGCATTTTTCGGAGGTCTCAAGAAGATAAAAAATACAAGAGTGTGTGTGTGTGTGTGTGTGTGTGCTTGCCATAGTTCTTTCACACGTCACAAGAATTAAGTAGGAAATTGTACAAAAATATGAGCAGTAACGAAAGTGAGTGTCGCTGCACCTGCATGGAGCGCCACTTAAATACAGGAGCCACAAATTCAATTGTTTTTCACAACTTTTAATGAAATGAATACACTAAGTTCTACAACTAAGGCAGTTTTATTTTTTCCTACTCGTTACAGTTTTGTAAGAATCCTAGTGAGGTTCATTGTTGCTCTTTGTAGGACTAAACGACAGAAGAAGACTTTTGTACCTGCTGCCTAAATAAGGCTTATTTGTTCTATCATAGCACTTTTATCACAATCATTTGATTGGTTGATTAGGTGATTTATTTCTCTGTTCCACAGTGTGCTTGTACGTGGATCATTGTTTGTGGTTTTTTATGTTTAGGGTTAGGGTTAGGGGGTTGGGGTTAGGTTAACCCCTTTATGTTTTGTGTATTTGTTTCATTCCGCCTTAACGCTGAATTACTACTGCCTGCACAACTATTTTACCTCCGGGTACCATTAAAGAAAAAAATGGACCTTAAATTCTGACGAAAAATAGGAAAATCATCTTTTTTTTCAACTTAATTTAATAAAAAAAATACAATTATAATTTTAAAACAACCTCAAACATGTAAATCTACTAAATTCAGAGTCATTTTTTCTATGGAATCCTAATAAATGATTTCATAAAACTTAAAAAAAACTATACATTTAAAAAAAGAAAGAAAAAAAAAGTCATATTTTCTACTAATTTAATAGAAATCCCTTCAAAATACAATAATACAATAAATCCTTGTTTATTGCTGTTAATTGGTTCTGGGCGTGGAGTAAGAATCATTGATCATAAATCTAATATTTTCATTAAAAAAATCTTCTGAATACAGGTTTTGTTGGAAGCAGATCAGAATCATATCCATATTTAAGTGTTACTTCTTTCTAAACTCCTATAGTCATATAAAGAATAGCTAGTATTCTTCCTTCTTTTGAGTCTCATAGTAAGGTGTTGGCCTTCTGGATTGGAATGTGTCAGAGTAGAGATAACTCGGAGTAGTCTAAACAAAGGGAGTGGGGGCGAGGGACAGAGGGAAGATCACGGGACTTCCGGGGGTTGGAGGGGAGACCGAGCTAGACCGAGCTAGACCGATCTGGACCGGGCTGGGGAACGCTGGTGTGCTAGATTGGTCTCACGGTTGTCCTCTAAGCTTGGAGAATAAACCACAAAATACCAATTACTGCCTGTTGATTGAATATAAACATCAGCTTATGTGCCATAAAAAGAATCTGGGAGAGACTAGCAATTTGAATTCCCCATTGGAGGAATGCTGGTCAACGCAACAGTTTTAACACTATGACGGCCCTCCAGACATGAAATGACACCACAACAAAAGTTTTAGCAACTGTTATGTAAAAGAAAAGGGGTAGGATTAAATAAGCTCTGCTTCTTCCTACTCCTTTTCGAACATGTTGAAAAGAGAAACTGGAAATTGTGATGTATCATGTTGTATGCTTGCATGTTCGAAATAAACTCAAACTCCAACATAGTCACCTTTACACTGACATAGTCACCTTTGCACTGGTGAAGGCGGCACTGGATGCCACCTGAGGCTGAGCCAATCAGTGGCCACGTTACGGAACGGCACACTCGGATTGGTTTGGTATCATCCAGTGGCCGATACTACTGTAGGTTTGATATTTTTACTTCGTTTATTCACGTTTATGCTTAAAAATGCTGAATTCTGACAAAAATATATGTCGAGAATGCACAGAAGATATAATAATTAAAAATATGCAACTTCAAAGTGCAACGTGGCCAAGGACGACTATCATTATCGTTTTACAAGATCCAAACATTTTTTCAATAAATTTGACTTAATTCTTGTGAAAATAGGCCTATGTTTATTTTCATTATATACAGCACAGGCCAAAAGTTTGGACACACCTTCTCATTCAATGTGTTTTCTTTATTTCCATGACTATTTACATTGTAGATTGTCACATCAAAACTATGAATGAACACATGTGGAGTTATGTACTTGACAACAAAAGCCGAAATAAGTCAAAACATGTTTTATATTGTAGTTTCTTCAAAATAGCCACCCTTTGCACACTCTTGGCATTCTCTCCATGAGCTTCAAGAGGTACCTGAAATGGTTTTCACTTCACAGGTGTCATAGTTTTGATGTGACAATCTACAATGTAAATAGTCATGAAAATAAAGAAAACGCATTGAATCGAGAAGGTGTGTCCAAACTTTTGGCCTGTACTGTACTTCATTTGCAACACCATCAGCTCCCCATGACATTGGTGGGCCTTTGGGACACGCAATGCTAACAACACGGCTAATAGTCGTCGTAGATCGAGTCGACCGACTTTCGGCAGAACAGCTTACGCTCGTGGTTTTAGCCCGTGGAAGCCCGGTTCTAACTTAGGGGTTTACCCAGGATGTGATGAAGTATTTCCAGGTAGTGGTGGTGCTGTAGTGGCCAGGTGATGACCATAGAGTGACGCTTAGAGGATACCAGTGAGTACTGTAATACATTGGAACACGACCAAAGCTACTATATTAGGTGGAAGGAGTGTAAAGGTGACTGTTAGTCCATGTTAAAAACCGATTGAGAAGGTCTTTAAGAGTTTTTATGCTTAGGCAGCTGATGGCGACCTTCTATCGCTCGGCTGTCGAGAGCCTGCTGACGTACTGCACAACAGCGTGGTACGCCAGCTGCACTGAAGCAGACAAACAGGCGATTCAGAGGGCCATAAAGTCTGCACAAAAAAATCATCGGCTGCCCCCTCCCCTCCCTGAAGGATTTACACAACTCCCGCTGCCTCAACAGAGCAAAAAGCATCACCAAAGACAGCCCACACCCTGGCTTCCACCTGCTACACCTGCTACAGGTGCATCAGAGCCAGAACAAACAGGCTCAGAGACAGCTTCTTTCCCAGAGCTGTCACCATCTTCAACTCTAACTTATAATAATAATTCACCCCTATACAATATCCTACCCTCATACCCTACTGTGCAATATTACCCTTCGAGTGCAATACGTCCGACACTGATTGTTATTCATTACTCCGGTACTCTTGTCTTGTACTGTATATTGTACAGTAGTTTGTATTTCTATAGTGTTTTGTATATTGTACAGGATTGCTTATTATTTTTATTGGATAGTAGTCTGTTTATTTCAATTGTTAGTTTTTTCTTTATTACCCGTTGTGTCATTTATTTTTACCCCATATTTGTTCCCACTACTGCACCTTAAATTGGAGTCCTTAATGCAAATATAATGACAATAAAGTCCATTCTATTCTATTCAATTGAAATAACCCCCCCAAAATAGTCATTATAAACGACGGACAACTGTAAGCCAATACGTTGTTTATTTTTTACTAATTTGAGAGTACTTTTTAATGGGATCCTACTAAATTCTTGTGAATACAGGCTGATGTCAGTCAATTTGCATGTTTGTGTGTGTGTGTGTGTTCACAGTGCTTGCTCAGTTTGTTCCCTTCCCGACAAAATCCCGCAATTGCCGTTTTCCGTCCTCAATCCGTGTGTGTGTGTGTGTGTGTGTGTGTGTGTGTGTATGAGTGTGTGGTGATGCCACACGCGCCGCAGTCGCAGCGCATACACTTCCCTTTTACTGGACTCGAACTCCCCCCGAAGGACCGGTTCGAGTCGGCGTTGGCGTTTCCCGGGCAGTTCCGGCAGCGTGTCCAAACATTGTCCCCGGACGGAGCCGCACCGGGAGAGAGCGGGAGTCCTCCCTGCCGCTGCCTGAAGAGTCTCTGGGAAGAGCGAGAGTGGCAGCGGTGTGTTTCTGCTTCTCCCCATGAAAAAATAGATCATCAATACAAACACGGTTGTTCTGAGGGTCTCACAGTGGTCATGCAAGCCGCCACGTCCTCTCCCCCGCCTTGCCCAACCTCCGCAAAACCCCCCAAACTCCTGTTGTCCAGAAGCCGCTCCCCAGAAACGCAGTCCAGTCATAACGAGTACACAAAGACGAAGGAGGTGGGTGACCAGTGGTACATTCATACAGGAGTAAAGTCATGGTTCCAGAAGTCACCCGACCCGTTGGGACTAATAAGACGAGTGCAGACGGCGCCTGTCCTGAGAGCAGGCGGTGATAAATGCTTTGTTTAGAAAGACAAACGAGACAAGACACATCCAACCTGAAAATGTACACCTCAGCACCCAGAAGCCACCCTGACCTCCAAAGGGGCGATAGTTAAAGTTGTCATCATGTGGTCTGGGATTGAACTCAATCGTAATCAAGACTTTTGGAGTACAAAACCTTCCGGATTGACCTCCCAACGCTCAGATCATACGGATGACAAGTTTAATCGTATCTTTACCTACCCATCCGTGGCCAAGAGTCTACGGTCACGTCCAAAAAAAGGGGATCCTGGTACCGGTGAGAAGACGTTTCCTAGAGTGCAACATATCCGGTCAACCCTATAGGTTTGGGATGGCCAAACCCAGGAAGGGTGTCCGTGGTCGGGCCATGGAGGGCGGGCAGGGCGGCTGGCAGTGGTGGTGGCTGGTGGTTGCATTGTAAATAGTGGGGTTGGGGGAGTGGGAAGGAAAGGGGATTCAAAAAGGGCTTCCCTGAGGGGGGTGGTGGAGTTAGGGGGACAGCCAGCTTGGCCCAGCCCAGCCCGGCCCAGCCCAGCATCGCGGGGCGGTAGCTCCAAGGAAGACAAGGTGGTCACAGCCGGGAGAAGAGTCCGAGCAGCAGCCAGGCCAGAGCAGCTACCGGGGCCGGGGAGTTCCGTCTCAAGCTCGGACCTCCGTCGGTCAGGAAGGGTTCCGGAGAGTCGTATCCTGAGCCATCTGGAACACAAGAGACGAGAGGCGACAAAAAATCTGATCTGACAAATAAAAAGGCATCAAGTGGCGACGTTGTCACACTTTGTAACAGACTTAGACTTAGACAAAAACAGTAGCTCAGTTACAAAGGATGGAAAGGGTAATGCAGGTATAAAGTAGACTAAAATGTACTATAGTAGCAATATAAAATATATGTAATATTTACAGTATATAAAATATACTGATATATTGTATTATTATGTTATATTACAGTGCCTCAGACTGGAAGTCTCTGCAGAGTGGTGAGGACGGCGGAAAAGATCATCAGGACTCCTCTTTGGCGGGGATTAGCTCCAAATTCTTCAGGACAAGCTTAAAACCATCAGCCCGGAGGTTGGGTCTTGTTGGGTGTTCCAACAGGACAATGACCCCAAACACACCTCAAAAGTGGTAAAGGAATGGCTAAATCAGGCTAAAATGAAGGTTTTAGAATGGCCTTCCCAAAGTCCTGACTTAAAGGTGTGGACAATGCTGAAGAAACAAGTCCAGGTCAGAAAAGCAACACATTTAGCTGAACTGCAGCAATTTTGTGGTCAAAAATTCAAGCAGAAGCTTGTGGATGGCTACCAAAAGTGCCTTATTGCAGTGAAACTTGACAAGGGACATGCAAGCTAATATTATCATTGCTGTATGTATACTTTTGACCTAGCACATTTTCAGTAGACCCATAATAAATTCATAAAAGAAGCTATATATATATATATATATATATATATATATATATATATATATATATATATATATATATATATATATATCCAGTGAGAGTTGGACTCCGCCAAGGCTGTCCTTTGTCACCGATTCTGTTCATAACTTTTATGGACAGAATTTCTAGGCGCAGTCAAGGCGTTGAGAGGATCTGGTTTGGTGGCTGCAGGATTAGGTCTCTGCTTGTTGCAGATGATGTGGTCCTGATGGCTTCATCTGGCCAGGATCTTCAGCTCTCGCTGGATCGGTTCGCAGCTGAGTGTGAAGCGACTGGGATGAAAATCAGCACCTCCAGGGCCGAATCCATGGTTCTCGCCCGGAAAAGGGTGGAGTGCCATCTCCGGGTTGCGGAGGAGACCCTTCCCCAAGTAGAGGAGTTCAAGTACCTCGGAGTCTTGTTCACGAGTGAGGGAAGAGTGGATGGTGAGATCGACAGGCGGATCGGTGCGGCGTCTTCAGTAATGCGGACGCTGTATCGATCAGTTGTGGTGAAGAAGGAGCTGAGCCGGAAGGCAAAGCTCTCCATTTACCGGTCGATCTACGTTCCCATCCTCACCTATGGTCATGAGCTTTGGGTTATGACCGAAAGGACAAGATCACGGGTACAAGCGGCCGAAATGAGTTTCCTCCGCCGGGTGGCGGGGCTCTCCCTTAGAGATAGGGTGAGAAGCTCTGCCATCCGGGGGGAGCTCAAAGTAAAGCCGCTGCTCCTCCACATGGAGAGGAGCCAGATGAGGTGGTTCGGGCATCTGGTCAGGATGCCACCCGAACGCCTCCCTAGGGAGGTGTTTAGGGCACGTCCGACCGGTAGGAGGCCATGGGGAAGACCCAGGACACGTTGGGAAGACTATGTCTCCCGGCTGGCCTGGGAACGCCTCGGGATCCCCCGGGAGGAGCTGGACGAAGTGGCTGGGGAGAGGGAAGTCTGGGCTTCCCTGCTTAAGCTGCTGCCCCCGCGACCCGACCTCGGATAAGCGGAAGAAGATGGATGGATGGATGATATATAAAAAAAAAATAGTGCTCGATACCGTGGTAGAGCGTAATATGTATGTGTGGGAAAAAATCACAAGACTATTTCATCTCTACAGGCCTGTTTCATGAGGGTTTCCTCAATCATCAGGAGATTTTAATGGAAGCATTCACATACCATGGTTTATATAGGGCACAGAGCGGGTGGGTACAGGCAGGCGTGGGGGCGTGGTGATTGGCTCATGTGTTACCTAGGAGGTGTTTCCTTCTGTGACGGCATGCTGATACAATTTCGCTGCGCTTGTTGAGGGATGACAAGTCTGGACGGTATATGATAAACAGTTTCTCTTTTAAGCATAGGTTGCATCTTTTATTACCACTGTTGTAAGGTGTGCTGGATGCAAGAATTTGCCATGTTATCGAATATTCAACATTATTGTCTTTGAGATTCCAAATGTGTTTGCTGAGTTCTGTAGTGTTCCGCAAGCTTTTGCATCTGAAAGAAGCTTTGTGATTGTTGCATCTGGTTTTGAATGCTCCCTCAGTTAATCCTACATATGTGTCGGATGTGTTAATGTCCTTGCGTGTTACCTTTGCTTGGTAAACGACTGATGGTTGTAAGCACCCCCCGTTGAGAGGGCAATCAGGTTTCTTGCGGCAGTTACAGCCTTTGTCGGTTTTGGAGTCGTTCTGCCTGGTGGTGGGCGGCTCCTTTTCAATTGCTTTATTGTGGTTTGAAATGATTTGTCGCATGTTGTTCATGCAGCTGTAGCTCAATTTAATGTTGTTCTTGTTGAATACTTTTCTTAGGGTGTTGCCTTTGGGGAAGTGTTTGTCGATCAGGGTGAGGAATTTGAGGCCAATATTAGTTGAGACGTTTTTGCTGTATGGGGGGTTGTACCAGATAATGTTGTTTCGTTTTCTGCTCCTTTTTGGTTGGTTTCCTGGCGTGGGTTCGTAGGTGAGGGTGAAGTTGTATCCGCTTTCATCAAGTGCTTTTTGGTACGGGGGGGTTGCTTTGTCGAATTCAGCTTTGCTAGACGACAGCATCTTTTCGTGGTGGTGGGTGGGTGGTTGCTGTCATGGTGCACGTATTGGAGTGTTGTGTTGGGTTTCGTGAACGGTTGGTAGCTGTTATTCCTCAGGTTGGAAGTGACGTCGAGGAAGTTGACGGTTTGCTTGTTGGCTTCAATCGTGATCCGTAGGCCGTTCTCTTTGAAGATTTGGCATATACGCTTCTTGGTATTGTCGCTGCTCCTTGGCGAGGCGCGGCACACTGCCAATCCGTCATCACGGTAAATACCAAGGTTCAGGTTGAGGCTAGCGAGCTGGGAGAGGAGGAAACTCCCAACAAGTTCGCACGTTTCTGCTCCGTCAAAACTCCCCATAGTGACGTCGAATGTTGAATTGTTCTTTTTTTGCCATGGTGTACCGTTGCGGATGAGTATGGAGTTCTTTGCATGGATGATGATGTTTCTTTCGTTGCCTGTGATTGAGTCGTAGTCCGAGGCAAAGTCTAGTGCTTTGGTCAGTAGGTCTTGTGTGATGGAAGGGTAAAATTCTTCGACATCGAAGGAGATAAAGTTGTGCTGTTGTTTGTCTTGGATGTTGCTAAACCATTTGATTACTGCTGCTGTATTTCTCCATTGGTTGAGTGGTGTTTTGTCCGTAATTTTTGTGTTGATTCTGTCCAGGATTATTTTGCTGATTTTTCCTATTTCGGATTTAGTTGGGTTTATTAGTCGGCATGATGGGTTATTTGCGAAGTTGGGTTTGTGGTCCTTCAATGTGATGAAGCCTTCCTTGTTGGCTGTAGCGTCCACCCTGTCCTCGATGCCCAGTTCAGCCGCAATCCGTTTGTTTTGTTTTTTTTTACATTGGAGCGTTTTCAACCAAGCATCCTTGCTTTGTTGGTGTTGAAAATGGCAACATTACTTGGAGGGAGTTTGAGCCCTGAGTGTTGCTTATGTGAGCCGCTGTTTAGTCCGAAACCGAACGTGACGAGTGTGAAACCAGGACAAGACAAGTGCAACAAAGCTATTGAAATATGGCAGCGTTGGATTCCACATGACTCCATACCCGGTAATACCTACGGAAGTTGGTCGGTGCCTATTGAAGTACCGAATTCGGTGCCCATCCCCGGCAGAAACACAAACCAGATCAGGCCTGAACGGTTCCGAACCGAGCTGATGGAAACGTGCCCCGGAACACAACTCTTTGCCTCCTACAGGCGAGGAATATCAGGAGCGAGGAGAGCGAGGCTGAGGAAGAAAGGTGGGAGGATGCGACGGCAGTGTAGCGACAGCGGGGGGTTCAACCAACCTAATTACACTTTAATCACAGAGACTCCCAGAATCTGGAGCAGCTGACACACACACACACACACACACACACACACACACACACACACACACACACACACACACACACACACACACACACACACACACACACACACACACACACACTTGTATTTGTTATCTTCTTGAGACCTCCAAAAAATGCCTCCCTCTTTAGGACCAGCCTTTCTAGATATATAAAGAAGTGTATTTACAACATTAATAATATATACATACCATGCAAATATAAAAAAGCTTGTTTTGAAAAATGAGTTGGAATTTCACGAGAAAAACTTATAATTTTGGCAGTATTATAATAAAAGTCGTAATTTTACTCCACGCAAGTCAAAATTTTGCAAGAAAACGGAACATTTGTGCAATATTATGATAAAAGTTGGAATTTTACTCAACAACAGTCGCAATTTTACAAGAAAAGCTTACAATTTTGGCAATTTTATGAAAAGAGTCGTCATTTTACGCGGCAAAAGTCACACTTTTATAAGAAAACTTAAAAATTTTGGCAACCTTATAATGATATTTGGAATTTTACTTGGCAAAATGATGACACAATGTCATAATTTTACTCAAAAAATGTCACCATTTTACAAGAACAAGAAAAAAATTGGCAACATTGTGATGAAAGTCAAAATTTTATGTGAGAAATGTCGCCATTTTGCGTTAAAGGTAATGATTTTACATAAAAAAGTGATCATTTTACGAGAAAATATTGCAATATTACAGAAACAGAAAGAATATGAGAAATTGTTCCCAATTTTATAAAAAAAAGTTGACACATTGTAAGAAAAAGACTGCTTTAAGTGAATTGTTTTACATTTTTTTGATTTTTTTGTAATTGGTTTTTAATATTCATGATTTACTTCAAGTTATTATAGTATGTCTCTTTATACATATTTATTTATTTAAAAAAAAAAACAATTTGGCCAAAGGGGGCGCATCTCAATTTCTTACAGACACTTGTTATTTCATATGTTGACCAGAGGGGGAGCACTTTTAATTGGAATTTGTGAAAAATGAGTTGGAATTTCACAAGAAAAATTTAGAATTTTGGCAGTATTATAGTAGAAGTCGTAGTTTTACTCAACGCAAGTCAAAATTTTACAAGAAAAACTGAACATTTGCGCAACATTATGATAGAAGTTGGAATTTTACTCAATAAAAGTTGCAATTTTACAAGAAAAGCTTAACATTTTGGCAATTTTATGAAAAGAGTCGTCATTTTACGCGACAAAAGTCACAATTTTATAAGGAAACTTAGAAATTTTGCCAACCTTATAATAATATTTGGAATTTTACTTGGCAGAATTATGACACAAGGTCATAATTTTACTCAAAAAATGTCACCATTTTACAAGAACAACAAAAAAATTGGCAACATTGAGATGAAAGTCAAAATTTGATATGAGAAATGTCGCCATTTTGCGTTAAAGGTAATGATTTTACATAAAAAAGTGATCATTTTACGAGAAAATATTGCAATATTACAGAAACAGAAAGAATATGAGAAATTGTTCCCAATTTTATAAAAAAAAGTCGACACATTGTAAGAAAAAGACTGCTTTAAGTGAATTGTTTTAATTTTTTTTGTAATTGGTTTTTAATATTCATGATTTACTTCAAGTTATTATAGTATGTCTCTTTATACATATTTATTTATTTAAAAAAAAAAACAATTTGGCCAAAGGGGGCGCATTTCAATTTCTTACAGACACTTGTTATTTCATATGTTGACCAGAGGGGGAGCACTTTTAATTGGAATTTGTGAAAAATGAGTTGGAATTTCACAAGAAAAATTTAGAATTTTGGCAGTATTATAGTAGAAGTCGTAGTTTTACTCAACACAAGTCAAAATTTTACAAGAAAAACTGAACATTTGTGCAATATTATGATAAAAGTTGGAATTTTACTCAATAAAAGTTGCAATTTTACAAGAAAAGCTTAACATTTTGGCAATTTTATGAAAAGAGTCGTCATTTTACGCGACAAAAGTCACAATTTTATAAGAAAACTTAAACATTTTGGCAACCTTATAATGATATTTGGAATTTTACTTGGCAAAATTATGACACAATGTCATAATTTTACCCAAAAAATGTCACCATTTTACAAGAACAACAACAAAAATTGGCAACATTGTGATGAAAGTCAAAATTTTATATGACAAATGTCGCCATTTTGCGTTAAAGGTAATGATTTTACATAAAAAAGTGATCATTTTACGTGAAAATATTGCAATATTACAGAAACAGAAAGAATATAAGAAATTGTTCCCAATTTTATAAAAAAAAGTTGACACATTGTAAGAAAAAGACTGCTTTAAGTGAATTGTTTAAAATTGTTTTGATTTTTTTGTAATTGGTTTTTAATATTCATGATTTACTTCAAGTTATTATAGTATGTCTCTTTATACATATTTATTTATTTAAAAAAAAAAACAATTTGGCCAAAGGGGGCGCATTTCAATTTCTTACAGGCACTTGTTATTTCATATGTTGACCAGAGGGGGAGCACTTTTAATTGGAATTTGTGAAAAATGAGTTGGAATTTCACAAGAAAAATTTAGAATTTTGGCATTATTATAGTAGAAGTCGTAGTTTTACTCAACGCAAGTCAAAATTTTACAAGAAAAACTGAACATTTGCGCAACATTATGATAGAAGTTGGAATTTTACTCAATAACAGTCGCAATATTACAAGAAAAGCTTACAATTTTGGCAATTTTATGAAAAGGGTCGCACTTTTACTCGACAAAAGTCACAATTTTATAAGAAAACTTTAAAATGTTGCCAATATTATAATAATAATCGGAACTTTACGCTGCAAAATCATGACACAAGTCATAATTTTACTCCAAAAAATGTCACTATTTTACAAGAACAACAAAAAAACTAGCAATATTGTGATAAGTCAGAATTTTATACGACACCATTTTGCATGAAAAAGTAATGATTTTACATAAAAAAGTGATCATTTTACGAGAAAATATTGCAATATTACAGAAACAGAAAGAATATGAGAAATTGTTCCCATTTTCATAAAAAAAAAGTCGACAAATTGTGAGAAAAAAACAGCTTTTAGTTCATTTATTTATTTTGGAATATTTTTCGCAAAATCAGCCGTTCACCTGGCGGGTTATTCCGGTGATGAATAGGGAAGTCCTTCTTTAGCTTGTTTGATCATATATTGCTGCCTTTGCACCTGTCAATGTTTACTTTTGGATGCACATTAAATCAACCAAAAAACCTGACTTTGGAGCAATGTTCACGGACTCTAGTATTTGGCTCTCTATTAGATGCAATGTTATTGGGACCATGATTTATGTCATCACTTGTTCACACCTCCTCATATGGAAGATACTTTTCCTTCTTCATGTCACACACACACACACACACACACACACACACACACACACACACACACACACACACACACACACACACACACACACACACACACACACACACACACACACACACACACACACACACACACACACACACACACACACACACACACACACACACACACACCCCATGACAGTAATTCCAACAGGAGCAGGGTTGTGAATGACGGACATATTTCATCAATTGTTCATCAATCATCTAACCAGTCTAAGATAATTCCAAATCCCAAAAAGCCATCGCCCGTCTTCCAGATGCTTCCAATCCCCGCCCGGAAAGATGGCGCCCGTCCATCTTCTCCCTGACAACTTCAAAGTGTGTGACTATCAAGGGAGGAGAAGAGTTGCTAGGCAGGTTTGATGCCGCATGTCGAGCTCCCCCTTCAAAAAAAATCCGCCTCACTCGCTCGACTTTCAAAATAAAAGTTGCATAACGGCATCTGACCTACATTCACAGCCTTCCTCTACTTCGGTATTATTTTTGCATGCAGCTAACAAAGCTAAACAAAGACCACGCTGGCTTTGTACAAAACATGATCATTAGGCAGCAAAAGTGTGATATAAACAGACCGCCGCCTAAATCCAGACTTTGATCTGGATCAGCCCCAAAATGGAATCGCTTGTTCCTAATCCCATTTCTAGTATTTTCTGAAAGTTTCATCAAAATGTGCCAATAACTTCTATAGAAATGGAGTGAACCCTCTTGTCAGTCGTCCACTGTCTTTGTCTCTGTGGGTGGAGGCGGGGTCCTCTAGCATACAGTGGGGATTCATATGGCCCCATTGCAAGTGTGTGTGTGTGTGTGTGTGCAAGTGTGTGTGTGTTTGTGCGTGTGTGTGTGTGTGTGTGAGTGTGTGTGTGCATAAAAACCTCTCATTCGGATCATATCACGCTGACAATCTGTGGCCTCGTGCAAAATGTCTGGAAAGTTTAATTTTCTTGCCAGACACACACAAGAAAAATGTATACTTTAATCCTGTACGGTTTAAAAAATGTTTATATATATATATATATATATATATATATATATATATATATATATATATATATATATATATATATATATATATATATATATATATTAGAGATGTCCGATAATATCGGCCTGCCGATATTATCGGCCGATATATGCGTTAAAATGTAATATCGGAAATTATCGGTATCGTTTTTTTTATTATCGGTATCGTTTTTTAAAATTGTTTTTATTTTTATTTTTTATTAAATCAACATAAAAACACAAGATACACTTACAATTAGTGCACCACCCCAAACCCCCCCCCCCCCCATCACACAAAAGGGTTGTTTCTTTCTGTTATTAATATTCTGTTTCCTACATTATATATCAATACATATCAATACAGTCTGCAAGGGATACAGTCCGTAAGCAAGGGATACAGTCCGTAAGCAAGGGATACAGTCCGTAAGCACACATGATTGTGCGTGCTGCTGCTCCACTAATAGTACTAACCTTTAACAGTTAATTTTACTAATTTTCATTCATTACTAGTTCCTATGTAACTGTTTTTATATTGTTGTACTTTCTTTTTTATTCAAGAAAATGTTTTTAATTTATTTATCTTAATTTACTAATTTTTAAAAAAAGTACCTTATCTTCACCATACATGGTTGTCCAAATTAGGCATAATAATGTGTTAATTCCACGACTGCATATATCGGTTGATATCGGTATCGGTTGATATCGGTATCGGTAATTAAAGAGTTGGACAATATCGGAATATCGGATATCGGCAAAAAGCCATTATCGGACATCCCTAATATATATATATATATATATATATATATATATATATATATATATATATATATATATATATATATATATATATATATATATATATATATATATATATATATACACACATATATATATATATATATATTAATATATACATATATATATATATGTGTATATATATATATATATACACATATATATATGTATATATATATATATAAGAATATATATATATATTAAACTTTCCAGACATTTTCCACGAGGCCACAGATTGTCAGTGTGATATGATCCGAATGAGAGGTTTTTATGCACACACACACACACACCTGCACACACACACACCTGCACACACACACACACACACACACCTGCACACACACACACCTGCACACACGCACACCTGCACACACGCACACCTGCTCACACTCGTACACGCCAGCGTGTCAAAAAGCGTCTGTGGGCCATTCCATCACACCTCCCCCTCCGCTGTAATTGCACTCTGACAGCCAATCAGGACATGCGGTGTGAGACTCACCTGGAGGTCGGACGTACACCTTCAGCTTTAGACACGCCCGCCCCACATGGTTGGGATGAGGGGAAGCTGCAAAGACACGGAGAGGAAGTGATCACTCAAGAGATACGTCCATTTATTTATTTGTCATTTATGCCCCTCAGACGGAAGCGGCGCTTATTATTGCGTTATGTGGTCGGCTGGAGTGGGCGTAACCATGGCAACATTAACAGCCGCGTGGACTCCAGAGGCAAAATGTAATGAAGCTGCAAGAGATTGGACTGTACGAGAAGAAATGACAATCCTGGGGAGGAATATTGCATGTGACGGCAGAGGGAAATGTCGGTTCATGCACCACCAGTTGGTATGCAAATATGTGGGTGAGTAAAATACGATGAAGACGAAGACATGGCTCGCAAAATTTTTTTTTTTTGGACCACAATTTCATATTTCAATGAAGAGCATGAATCTCCGCGTCTTTGAAAATATTGTTTGTCCGAATAATTGTGTCTAAGTTATCACAAACTTTTGTGTTTCCATGAGTTCCCGGCGAGCACACAAAAACTCCACTGTGTAGGATGGGAGGCGACATGAAGGTGTCGGTTTCTTTGATGTGTTGTAATCCATAGGAAGATTTGATCTTGACCCGAGATCTACAAAGCAGGACCTGACTCCCCTCCAGGCACCTTTTCTTTGAACTGTTTTGTGACCAAAGGCAGCGGCTGTTTACGACCCCCCTTCCCTTAGAAACAGCTAATGCCATGTGACCAGGGAAAGTCCAAATAAAAGAGGAGGCGTACAATCTTTCGTCAGAGTGTGGTGGGAGACTGTACAAGAGTACAGCCCAGACCTTTCTCCTCAATTGAGTTACATTTAATTCTGTCTCTGTTTAATTCCTTGCTTCTTTGTCTGTTTAATAGATGTCATCAGTGTTTGAACCTGACATGGTTTTTTAAATAAAATATTGTGTACATTTTTTTTATTTTTTTGTCCTGTCCAGCTTCTCAGGCAAATCATTTTATTTATTTTTTTGTATAAAATTGAATACAATGTATATAATATTTTTATAAAAATATATGTATTTCTTTTTTGATGGGAAAAAAACCCCATCAAAATTCGGAGGTACCGTATTTTTCAGCCATTCTATCACACCTCCCACACTTAAAATCACTCCTTTTTTCCCCTCAAAAATGGCCAGTGCGCCTTATAACCCGGTGCGCCCTATGGTCCGGAAAATATGGTACATGCTTTTCATTGAATGAAAAGCATACATAAAAAACACAAAATTATTCATAAAAAGGGCCAATGTCTGTTTTCATACACTGTAAAAAAAAAAAACCTTCAGCTTTTACAGTAAAGATAGCATAATTTTCACAGTAAAATTAAGTGTATTTTTTTTTTTACAACAAATGACTGTAAATTGACATACAGTACCATAGCAACTGAGCTGCCAATTTTTACAGTAAAATCTATTGACTTTTTTTTAACGGTCAATATACATAACAGTCAGTAAAACAATAATATTTGTTTTACAGATTACCCACCGAAATGTAAGGCACCTTTTCTTTGAAATGTTTTGTGACCAAAGGCAGCGGCTGTTTACGACCCCCCTTCCTATAAAAACAGCTGTTGCCATGTAATCAGGGAAAGTCCAAATAAAAGAGGAGGCGTACAATCTTTCGTCAGAGCGTGATGGGAGACTGTACAAGACTACAGCCCAGACGTTTCTCCTCAATTGAGCTAAATTTAATTCTGTCTGTGTTTAATTCCTTGCTTTTTGTCTGTTTAAAAGATGTCATCAGTGTTTGAACCTGACATTGTTTTTTAAATAAAATATTGTGTACATTTTTTTTTTTTTTTTTGTCCTGTACAGCTTCTCAGGCAAATAATTATATTATTTTTTTTGTACAAAATTTAATACAATGTACATAATATTTTTATAAAAATATATTTATTTCTTTTTTGGTCGGAAAAACCCCAATCAAAATTCGGAGATACCGTATTTTTCAGCCATTCTATCACACCTCCCACATTTAAAATCACTCCTTTTTTTTCTCAAAAATGGCCAGTGCGCCTTATAACCCGGTGCGCCCTATGGTCCGGAAAATATGGTACATGCTTTTCATTGAATGAAAATAATTTTGTTGTTTTTCATTATTTTCGAATCCCTCCATTTTTTTTTGCATAAAAAAACACAAAATTATTCATAAAAAGGGCCAATGTCTGTTTTCATACACTGTAAAAAAAATCTGCAGCTTTTACAGTAAAAATAGCATAATTTTCACAGTAAAATTAAGTGTATTTTTTTCTATACAACAAATTACTGTAAATTGACATACAGTACCATAGCAACTGAGTTGCCAATTTTTACAGTAAAATCTATTGACTTTTTTTTAACAGTCAATATACATAACAGTCAGTAAAACAATAATATTTGTTTTACAGATTACCCACCGAAATGTAAATGTTACTACTAAAAATTAATGATCCTACTAAATCCCTGTTAAAAAAAAAAAAAAAAAAAAAAAAAAAAACATTAATTAACATCAGGACCGTTTATTTTGATTCTAAACCGATTCAAGTGTCATTTCAATCTACTAGTTTTTAATCAAATAAAAGCAAAACTTATTTTGCATCTACTGGTTTCTTTAAAAAGTTGAAAGAAAACTAAATCGGGAAAAATTTGCGCCTAATGTACGGCATCACTCTGGTTGTGCTTACCGGCCTCGAAGCTGTTATATTTGGTACATGGTGTAATGATAAGTGTGACCAGGAGATGGCAGTCACACATAAGAGATACGCCAGTAAACGACTCATTCCATCCATCCATTTTTCTACCGCTTATAGACTGGAGCCTATCTCAGGTGAATTTGGGCGGAAGGCGGTGTACACCCTGGACAAGTCGCCACCTCAAAACTTTAAAATGCTCCACTGATAACTCAAAAATCGGTGAAAATGTTTTTAGAATTTAAGAATTTAGAAAAAAAATCATAATATGTACGTCTAATGTACGGCATCATCCTGGTTGTGCTTACCGACCTCGAAGCTATTATATTTGGTACATGGTGTACTGATAAGGTTGACCAGTAGATGGCAGTCACACATAAACGGTGCATGTTTTGACACGTTTTCAGCTTTTTCTTGCAGCACTTCAGGAGTAGAAGAGATAGTTTTCGCAAATAAGTAAAACATGCAAAAACAAAAATAGGAATGGTGGCCATTTTCTTCAAGGGACCTTCCTCAAATTGTACACACACGTGCTTGTGACTCACCTTAAAGGGTGTACCAAATTTGGGGGTGATTTGCCAAAACAGCCTAAAGTTAGTGGGTGATTCGGTAGGGCTGTGCGAGAAATCTCAAGTCAACCTTACCAATGCATTACAACGCCACCATGTGGTGTGTTTGTCAGATAAATAATAGCACAGCATCACGATGCAAGTGCATGTTTTGACACATTTTCAGCTTTTTCTGTCTTCAGGAGTAGAAGAGATAGTTTTCGCAAATAAGTAAAACATGCAAAAAAAAATAGGAATGGCGGCCATTTTCTTCAAGGGATCTTCCTCAAATTTAACACACGTGTGCTTGTGACTCACCTTAAAGGGTGTACCAAATTTGGGGGTGATTTGCCAAAACAGCTTAAAGTTAGTGGGTGATTCGGTACAGCTGTGTGAGAAATCTCAAGTCAATCTTACTTATGCATTCCAACGCCACCATGTGGTGTGTTTGTCAGATAAATAATAGCACAGCATCACGGTGCAAGTGCATGTTTTGACACATTTTCAGCTTTTTCTGTCTTCGGGAGTAGAAGAGATAGTTTTCGCAAATAAGTAAAACATGCAAAAACAAAATAGGAATGGTGGCCATTTTCTTCAAGGGATCTTCCTCAAATTCAACACACGTGTGCTTGTGACTCACCTTAAAGGGTGTACCAAATTTGGGGGTGATTTGCCAAAACAGCCTAAAGTTAGTGGGTGATTCGGTAGGGCTGTGCGAGAAATCTCAAGTCATTCTTACCTATGCATAACAATGCCATCATGTGGTGTATTTGTCAGATAAATAATAGCACAGGCAACACAGTCGAGGTGCATGTTTTGACACATTTTCAGCTTTTTCTGTCTTCAGGAGTAGAAGAGATAGTTTTCGCAAATAAGTAAAACATGCAAAAACAAAATAGGAATGGTGGCCATTTTCTTCAAGGGATCTTCCTCAAATTTAACACACGTGTGCTTGTGACTCACCTTAAAGGGTGTACCAAATTTGGGGGTGATTTGCCAAAACAGCCTAAAGTTAGTGGGTGATTTGGTAGGGCTGTGCGAGAAATCTCAAGTCAACCTTACTAATGCATTACAACGCCACCATGTGGTGTGTTTGTCAGATAAATAATAGCACAGGCAACACAGTCGAGGTGCATGTTTTGACACGTTTTCAGCTTTTTCTATATTAAGGAGTAGAAGAGATACTTTTCGCAAATAAGTAAAACATGTAAAAAAAATAGGAATGGTGGCCATTTTCTTCAAGGGATCTTCCTCAAATTTAACACACGTGTGCTTGTGACTCACCTTAAAGGGTGTACCAAATTTGGGGGTGATTTGCCAAAACAGCTTAAAGTTAGTGGGTGATTCGGTAGGGCTGTGCGAGAAATCTCAAGTCAACCTTACTAATGCATTACAACACCACCATGTGGTGTGTTTGTCAGATAAATAATAGCACAGCATCACGGTGCAAGTGCATGTTTTGACACATTTTCAGCTTTTTCTGTCTTCGGGAGTAGAAGAGATAGTTTTCGCAAATAAGTAAAACATGCAAAAACAAAATAGGAATGGTGGCCATTTTCTTCAAGGGATCTTCCTCAAATTTAACACACGTGTGCTTGTGACTCACCTTAAAGGGTGTACCAAATTTGGGGGTGATTTGCCAAAACAGCTTAAAGTTAGTGGGTGATTTGGTAGGGCTGTGCGAGAAATCTCAAGTCATTCTTACTTATGCATAACAACGCCACCATGTGGTGTGTTTGTCAGATAAATAATAGCACAGGCAACACAGTCGAGGTGCATGTTTTGACACGTTTTCAGCTTTTTCTGTCTTCGGGAGTAGAAGAGATAGTTTTCGCAAATAAGTAAAACATGCAAAAAAAATAGGAATGGTGGCCATTTTCTTCAAGGAATCTTCCTCAAATTTAACACACGTGTGCTTGTGACTCACCTTAAAGGGTGTACCAAATTTGGGGGTGATTTGCCAAAACAGCCTAAAGTTAGTGGGTGATTTGGTAGGGCTGTGCGAGAAATCTCAAGTCAACCTTACTAATGCATTACAACGCCACCATGTGGTGTGTTTGTCAGAATAATAATAGCACAGGCAACACAGTCGAGGTGCATGTTTTGACACGTTTTCAGCTTTTTCTGTCTTCAGGAGTAGAAGAGATAGTTTTTGCAAATAAGTAAAACATGCAAAAAAAATAGGAATGGTGGCCGTTTTCTTCAAGGGATTTTCCTCAAATTTAACACACGTGTGCTTGTGACTCACCTTAAAGGGTGTACCAAATTCGGGGGTGATTTGCCAAAACAGCTTAAAGTTAATGGGTGATTTGGTAGGGCTGTGCGAGAAATCTCAAGTCAACCTTACTAATGCATTACAACGCCACCATGTGGTGTGTTTTTCAGATAAATAATAACACAGGCAACACAGTCGAGGTGCATGTTTTGACACGTTTTCAGCTTTTTCTGTCTTCAGAAGTAGAAGAGATAGTTTTCGCAAATAAGTAAAACATGCCAAAAAAAATAGGAATGGTGGCCATTTTCTTCAAGGGATCTTCTTCAAATTTAACACACCTGTGCTTGTGACTCACCTTAAAGGGTGTACCAAATTTGGGGGTGATTTGCCAAAACAGCCTAAAGTTAGCGGGTGATTCGGTAGGGCTGTGCGAGAAATCTCAAGTCTTCTTACTTATGCATAAAAGAAATTAATGGATTATTATTATTATTTTTTCCTCCCATCCTTCTTGCCCCCACACCCCCCAAAAAAAACAAGCCGACTCCTAAAAAGAGCAATACCAAGCTCCCGGGGAAATGACGTCCGCACCTCTGGGAAAGTTACACACCCTCAATTCTTGCTTTTATTCCCTTTTCTTTGACAAATTCCACTTTTGTTGTTCCCCCCTTTGAAAAAAAAAGTCTTATCGGCTTTTTGGTTCCCCAGCACATCCACCAGTGGACGTGTCCTGAAAGCCCATTGAGGAGCACTCAGCCTCATCACAGCTGGGACAAGTTGGGCTTGGGGGAGGTCAGAAGGGGGCGGAGCTGACCTGTCAACATGTCAGACACATGACAGGCACACAGGCACACACACACACACACACACACACACACACACACACACACACACACACACACACACACACACACACACACACACACACACACACACACACCTGGTCATGAATCACCATGAGAAATCAATGTGTTTTCACTTAGACATAAACATACATACACACATACATATACACACGTACACAAGTGCTGCTGTTGCACATCAATACAAACCTGTGTGTGTGTGTGTGTGGGTGTGTGTGTGTGTGTGTGTGTGTGTGTGTGTGTGTGTGTGTGTGTGTGTTTTCATCTGCATGTATTAGAGAGCAAAGTGCATGTCGGCCTGTCAAGATGACGGACACGGCCTTTCACGCGCTCACAATCACTTGACAACTGACCCCCGGCAGCACTCGTGCACACACTCCTCCTGTCTTTTTGGAACACACTCCTCAGGGAACACAGTAACACAATACTCTGCGCCGAGACTCCAGCAGGGGGGAACAAAAGTGTGTGTGTGTGTGTGTGTGTGTGTGTGTGTGTGTGTGTGTGTGTGTGTGTGTGTGTGTTGACTGAGGAAAAAAAAGTGCAAGGAGACATCAGGTGTTGGTAATTTTCGCATTTTTTTCCCCTAAATCAGTGGTCCCCAACCACCGGGCCGCGGCCCGGTACCGGTCCGCGGACCGATTGGTACCGGGCCACGCAAGAAACTAAAAAAAAAAAAAATTACAATTAAAAAAAAATTATTATTATTATTATTTTTTTAAAATTAAATCAACATAAAAACACTATATATACATATTGTGTATGTGTATGTCAATATAGATCAATACAGTCTGCAGGTATACAGTCCGTAAGCACACATGATTGTATTTCTTTATGGAAAAAAATATATAAAAAAAAAATAGTACAAAGTACTTTAATAAAGTACCAAAATTGGTGTCAAAATGTTACTGTAAAATTGCATTTTTTTAAAAAATTTTTACAGTAAAATTATGGCAACTGAACTGCCTTTTTTTTTTTTTTTTTTAACCATAAAAACAGCAGTACTGTTTTTTTTACTGTAATAAACTGTGGTGCCGTTTTGGCATTTACAGTAATACACTGTAAAATCTAAACTTGTTGATTTGCGTAAAAAAACAACAAACAAACTGGCAGCTAGGGTGCAAAACGTTACTGTAAAATTGCATTTTATATTTACAGTAAAAAACAAATTAAAGTACAAAGTACATTAATAAAGTACCAAAATTGGTGCCAAAATGTTACTGTAAAATTGCATTTTTTTATTTACAGTAAAAAACAAATTAAAGTACAAAGTACTTTAATAAAGTACCAAAATTGGTGCCAAAATGTTACTGTAAAATGGCATTTTTTATATTTACAGTAAAAAACAAATTAAAGTACAAAGTACTTTAATAAAGTACCAAAATTGGTGCCAAAATGTTACTGTAAAATTGCATTTTTTTATTTACAGTAAAAAACATATTAAAGTACAAAGTACTTTAATAAAGCACCAAAATTGGTGCCAAAATGTTACTGTAAAATTGAATTTTTTTAATTTACAGTGAAATTATGGCAACTGAGCTGCCTTTTTTTTTTTTTTTTTTTACCATAAAAACAGCAGTAATTTTTTTTTACTTTAATAAACTGTGGTGCTGTGTTGGCATTTACAGTAATACACTGTAAAATCTACACTTGTTGATTTGCGGTAAAAACAAACAAACACACAAACAAAATGGCAGCTCAGGTGCCAAAATGTTACTGTAAAGTTGCATTTTATATTCACAGTAAAAACAAATTAAAGTACAAAGTACTTTAATAAAGTACCAAAATTGGTGTCAAAATGTTACTGTAAAATTGCATTTTTTAATTTTTTTTACAGTAAAATTATGGCAACTGAGCTGCCTTTTTTTTTTTTTTTTTTTTTTACCATAAAAACAGCAGTACTGTTTTTTACTGTAATAAACTGTGGTGTCGTTTTGGCATTTACAGTAATACACTGTAAAATCTACACTTGTTGATTTGCAGTAAAAAAAAACAAAACACACAAAACAAAATGGCAGCTCAGGTGCCAAATGTTAATGTAAAATTGTCTTTTTTTATTTACAGTAAAAAACAAATGTAAATTTTACAGTAGAATGATGGCAACTGAGCTGTTTTTTTTTTTTTTTTTACCATAAAAACAGCAAGTACTGTTTTTACTGTAATAAACTGTGGTGCCGTTTTGGCATTTTCAGTAATTACACTGTAAAATCTACATTTGCTGATTTGCGGTAAAAAAAACAAAACAAACAAACTGGCAGCTCAGGTGCCAAATGTTACTGTAAAATTGTCTTTTTTAAGAAAATTTACAGTAAAAAAAACAAATGTAAATTTTACCCGTTTCGGGAGAACATCCGCACCGTAACACAACATAAAACACAACAGAACCAAGTACCCCAGAACCCCTTGCAGCACTAACTCTGCCAGGACGCTACAATATACACCCCCTGGCAGTGCCATGTTGGCATTTTTTTCATAACTTGAGTCGATTTACTTTGGAAAACCTTGTTACATTGTTTAATGCATCCAGCGGGGCATCACAAAAAATTATGCATAATAATGTGTTCACTTCCACCACTGTATATATCGGTATCGCTTGATATCGAATTGGTAATTAAGAGTTGGACAATATCGGAATATCGGCAAAAAAGCCTTTATCGGACATCTCTAATTATTATTATTATTGATTTCAAGTGCGCCTTATGGTCGGAAAAATACCACGCTGCTTGTATCGCACATGATATCACACTTTATATCTTGTTTTCTGATGATATCGACCTGATGTCAATACGTAAGGAAACAACCCACAGTTGCGGTCCCATTCCAAAATGGATCAAATGTGTTTTCTCCATCTGACATGTGTCAATGACAGCGTGGAAGAAGTTCTTTTAAGTGATTGAACATGAAACTTTGGCAGACAATCCAGCATGAAGTATTTTAGCAACATGGAATATTCCGGGGTTTGGGCTCGCAAAGGGACGTGAATGTTTGTGTCCGCATGTCTGGGTGGTCCTCAGACCTCGGACTGAGCTCTCAAAGATGATCAGCAAAAACACCTGCTTTTCAGCGTCGGCAAACACGTTTGCTATTTAAACCGTGTACGTTGCTAAAAGTGTGAGCTGCGGAACAGTTCGCTCCCCCCCCCCCCCCCCCCCCTCCTTAATTTGAATTTATTGGGGTTCCGAAGGTTGGCCGTGTTTGTATTCTTGCCTCAGGTGGCTGAAAGTGGCGCAGTAATGGGCTTCTTCCGTGTTTTTCAGCACCAATAAGTTGCCTAAAATGCTCCCCGGGATTGAAGTCAGTCCATCAACGACTCATTTCTTCTTTTTCCCTGCGCGCACATTGACAATTGACAAGTTGAGTGACAGGGGGGGGGGACCCCCATCAGTGACACTAAGACGTGGCTTGTTAAAACATCAGCCGGGATAATAAAAAAAATCATTACAAGCTCGTTTCGGACAAATTTGTCATGAAAAGAAACGATAGAACGAGAGAGAGAGAGAGAGGGAGAGAAAGATGGCCGCCACGTTTCCATCTTTTGGGCGCGGCGTTGCTCTCCATCAGCGTGTGTTGATTGCATATTTACATAATGTTTACAAATGCATGCAGAGCAGCGCTGTGCATAACAAACACGCACACACACACACACACACACACACACACACACACACACACACACACACACACACACACACACACACACACACACACACACACACACACACACACACACACACACGCGCTCATTCTTGTATTTGTTACCTTCTCGAGACCCCCGAAAAATGCCCACACTGCAAAAAGTGAAATCTAAATAAGATTAAAATATCTGAAATAAGGGTGATATTTGCTTATTTTCTGTCTGATAAGATAATTCTTCTCACTAAGCAGATTTCATGTTGGAGTGTGTCAGGTTCAAAACACCGATGACATTTATTAAACAAGACAAGAAGCAAGGAATTAAACAAGAGACAGGATTCAATTTAGCTCAAAGAGGAGAAAGGTCTGGGCTGTACTCTTTGTACAGTCTTCCACCACGCTCTGACGAAAGGGTTGCACGCCTCCTCTTTTTTTTGGACTTTCCCTGATTACGTGGCAACAGCAGTTTCTAAGGGGAGAGGGGGTCGTAAACAGCCGTCGCCCTCGGTCACAAAACAGTTCAAAGAAAAGATGCCTGGAGCTTGCGTCGGGTCCCGCTTCCTCTCCGCTTTGTAGATCTCGGGTCAAGACAAGATCTTCCTGTGGATCATAATAGATCAAAGGAACCGACACCTTCATGTCGCTTCCCATCCTACACAGTGGAGTTTTACAAGCCTTTTTCGCTTGGTGAGATCAAAGACAGCTTTTGTCTCCTCGCCGGGAACTCACGGAAACACAGATTTTCAAGGTAAAAAATGGGTTTCAAAGTAAAAAAAAAGATTTTCAAGGTAAAAGTTGATTTTCAAGGTAAAAAATTATTTTCAAGGTAAAAAAAATGATTTTCGAGGTAAAAGTTGATTTTCAAGGTAAAAAAATGATGTTCAAGGTAAAAGTTGATTTTAGAGGTAAAAGTTGATTTTCAAGGTAAATGATTTTCAGGAAAAAAATGATTCTCAAGGTAAAAGTTGATTTTCAAGGAAAAAAATGATTTTCAAGGTAAAAGTTGATTTTCAAGGTAAAAAATTATATTCAAAGTAAAAAAAATTATTTTCAAGGTAAAAGTTGATTTTCAAGGTAAAAGTTGATTTTCAAGGTAAATGATTTTCAGGTAAAAAATGATTTTCAAGGTAAAAGTTGATTTTCAAGGTAAAAAATTATTTTTAAGGTAAAAAAATGATGTTCAAGGTAAAAGTTGATTTTCAAGGTAAAAGTTGATTTCCAAGGTAAATGATTTTCAGGTAAAAAATTATTTTCAAGGTAAAAGTTGATTTTCAAGGTAAAAGTTGATTTTCAAGGTAAATGATTTTCAGCTAAAAAATTATTTTCAAGGTAAAAGTTGATTTTCAAGGTAAAAAATGATTTTCAAGGTAAAAGTTGATTTTCAAGGTAAAAAATGATTTTCAAAGTAAAAAAAATGATTTTCAGGTAAA
Source organism: Entelurus aequoreus (assembly GCF_033978785.1). Taxonomy (NCBI): domain Eukaryota; kingdom Metazoa; phylum Chordata; class Actinopteri; order Syngnathiformes; family Syngnathidae; genus Entelurus; species Entelurus aequoreus. The sequence goes on along the minus strand of NC_084733.1, from coordinate 2,521,170 downwards.
AAATGATTTTCAAGGTAAAAGTTGATTTTCAAGGTAAAAAATGATTTTCAAGGTAAAAAAATGATTTTCAAGAAAAAGTTGATTTTCAAGGTAAAAAATGATTTTCAAAGTAAAAAAAATGATTTTCAAGGTAAAAGTTGATTTTCAAGGTAAAAAAATTATTTTCGAGGTAAAAGTTGATTTTCAAGGTAAAAGTTGATTTTCAAGGTAAAAGTTGATTTTCAAGGTAAAAAATTATGTTCAAGGTAAAAGTTGATTTTCAAGGAAAAAATGATTTTCGAGGTAAAAGTTGATTTTCAAGGTAAAAGTTGATTTTCAAGGTAAACAATTATGTTCAAGGTAAAAGTTGATTTTCAATTAAAAAAATGATTTTCAAGGTAAAAGTTGATTTTATATATATATATATATATATATATATATATATATATATATATATATATATATATATATATATATATATTCCTCGCACACTAATTGACTGAAAGAGCACGCACTTGGCGCGATGATGTCATGTTGTCGATGGAAAAATGCATTTTTAGACCATATGATTTGCCTGAGCGGCTAGTAGACCCCGAGAGTAACAAGATTTGTATTTACAACATTAATAATATATACCATCCATCCATTTTCTACCGCTTATTCCCTTCGGGATCGCAGGGGGCGCTGGAGCCTATCTCAGCTACAATCGGGCGGAAGGCGGGGTACACCCTGGACAAGTCGCCACCTCATCGCAGGGCCTAATAATATATACATACTATGCAAACATAAAAAAGCTTGTTGTAGAAAATGAGTTGGAATTTCATAAGAAAAAGGTCACAATTTCACAAGAAATACTTAAAATTTTGGCCGTGTTATAATAAAAGTCGTCATTTTACTCAATGCAAGTCAAAATTTTACAAGAAAAATGGAACATTTGTGCAATATTATGATAAAAGTTGGAATTTTACTCAACAACAGTCGCAATTTTTCCAAGAAAAGCTAAACATTTTGGCGATTTTATGAAAAGGGTCGCAACTTTCTCGACAAAAGTCACAATTTTAAAAGAAAACTTTACAATTTTGGCAACATCATAATAATAGTCATCATTTTACTCCAAAAATGTCACCATTTTACAAGAACAAAAAAAAAAATGGCAATATTGTGATAAAAGTCAGAATTTGGTATGACAAATGTCACCATTTTTGCATTAAAAAGTAATAATTTCATATAAAAAGTAATCATTTTACGAGAAAATATTGCAATATTACAGAAACAGAAAGAATATGAGAAATTCTTCCCAATTTTATAAGAAAGTAGTCAACACATTGTGAGAAAAAGACTGCTTTTAGTTAATTTTTCAATTTTTTTTGTTTGTAATTGTTTTTTAATTTTCATTATTTACTTCAAGTTATTATAGTATGTCTTTATATACATATTTATTTCATTTAAAAAAAAAAAAAAATTGGCCAAAAGGGGGCGCATTTCAATTTCTTACACACACTTGTTATTTCATATGTTGGCCAGAGGGGGAGCACATTTAAAACCGACACACAAAATTGGCAATATTGTGAAAAAGTCTGAATTTTATATGACACGTCACCATTTTGCATTAAAAAAAGTAATAATTTTACGAGAAAATATTGCAATATTACAGAAACAGAAAAAATATGAGAAATTGTTCCCAATTTTATGAGGAGGAAGTCGACACATTGTGAGAAAAAAACTGCTTTTAGTTTTTTTTAAATTTTTTGTTTGTAATTGGTTTTTAATCTTCATTATTTATTTCAAGTTATTATAGTATGTCTTTATATACATATTTATTTCATAAAAAAAAAATAAAAATCTATTTTGGCCATAGGGGGCGCATTTCAATTTCTTACACACACTTGTTATTTCATATGTTGGCCGGAGGGGGAGCACTTTTAAAACGGACACAAAAACACATGTCACCATTTTGCATTAAAAAAGTAATAATTTTACATTTAAAAAAGTAATAATTTTACGGGAAAATATTGCAATATTACAGGAACAAAAAAAATATGAGAAATTGTTCCCAATACTATGAGGAGGAAGTCGACACATTGTGAGAAAAAGACTGTTTTTTAGTTAATTTATTTTCTTTTCAATTTTTTGTTTGTAATTGGTTTTTAATCTTCATTATTTACTTTATTACAGTATGTCTCTATATACATATTTATTCATTTTAAAAATAATGAATTTTGGCCAAAGGGGGCGCATTTCAATTTCTTACACACACTTGTTATTTCATATGTTGGCCAGAGGGGGAGCACTTTTAAAACCGACACACAAAATTGTCAATATTGTGATAAAAGGCAGAATTATATATGACACATGTCACCATTTTGCATAAAAAAGTAAAAATTTTACGAGAAAATATTGCAATATTACAGAAACAGAAATAATATGAGAAATTGTTCCCAATTTTATGAGGAAGAAGTCGACACATTGTGAGAAAAAGACTGCTTTTAGTTCATTTATTTTCTTTTAATTTTTTTTGTTTGTAATTGTTTTTTAATCTTCATTATTTACTTTATTACATTATGTCTCTATATACATATGTATCAATTTTTAAAAAATTAATTTTGACAAAAGGGGGCGCATTTCAATTTCTTACACACACTTGTTATTTCATATGTTGACCATATGGGGAGCGCTTTTAAAACCGACACACAAAATTGTCAATATTGTGAAAAAAGGCAGAATTTTATATGACACATGTCACCATTTTACATAAAAAAGTAAACATTTTACGAGAAAATATTGCAATATTACAGAAACAGAAATAATATGAGAAATTGTTCCCAATTTTATGAGGAAGAAGTCGACACATTGTGAGAAAAAGACTGCTTTTAGTTTATTTATTTTCTTTTGAATTTTTTTGTTTGTAATTGTTTTTTAATCTTCATTATTTACTTTATTACATTATGTCTCTATATACATATGTATCAATTTTTTTAAAATTAATTTTGACAAAAGGGGGTGCATTTCAATTTCTTACACACACTTGTTATTTCATATGTTGACCAGAGGGGGAGCGCTTTTAAAACCGACACACAAAATTGGCAATATTGTGATAAAAGGCAGAATTTTATATGACACATGTCACCATTTTACATAAAAAAGTAAAAATTTTACGAGAAAATATTGCAAGATTACAGAAACAGAAATAATATGAGAAATTGTTCCCAATTTTATGAGGAAGAAGTCGACACATTGTGAGAAAAAGACTGCTTTTAGTTAATTTATTTTCTTTTGAATTTTTTTGTTTGTAATTGTTTTTTAATCTTCATTATTTACTTTATTACATTATGTCTCTATATACATATGTATCAATTTTTTTTAAATTAATTTTGACAAAAGGGGGTGCATTTCAATTTCTTACACACACTTGTTATTTCATATGTTGGCCAGAGGGGGAGCACTTTTAAAACCGACACACAAAATTGGCAATATTGTGATAAAAGGCAGAATTTTATATGACACATGTCGCCATTTTACATAAAAAAGTTAAAATTTTACTAGAAAATATTGCAATATTACAGAAACAGAAATAATATGAGAAATTGTTCCCAATTTTATGAGGAAGAAGTCGACACATTGTGAGAAAAAGACTGCTTTTAGTTAATTTATTTTATGTTAAATTTTTTTGTTTGTAATTGTTTTTTAATCTTCATTATGTCTCTATATTACATTATGTCTCTATATACATATGTATCAATTTTTTTTAAAAATTAATTTTGACAAAAAGGGGGCGCATTTAAATTTCTTACACACACTTGTTATTTCATATGTTGACCAGAGGGGGAGCACTTTTAAAACCGACACACAAAATTGGCAATATTGTGATAAAAGGCAGAATTTTATATGACACATGTCACCATTTTACATAAAAAAGTTAAAATTTTACGAGAAAATATTGCAATATTACAGAAACAGAAATAATATGAGAAATTGTTCCCAATTTTATGAGGAAGAAGTCGACACATTGTGAGAAAAAGACTGCTTTTAGTTAATTTATTTTATTTTAAATTTTTTTGTTTGTAATTGTTTTTTAATCTTCATTATTCCCTTTATTACATTATGTCTCTATATACATATGTATCAATTTTTTAAAAATTAATTTTGACAAAAGGGGGCGCATTTCAATTTCTTACACACACTTGTTATTTCATATGTTGGCCAGAGGGGGAGCACTTTTAAAACCGACACACAAAATTGGCAATATTGTGATAAAACGCAGAATTTTATATGACACATGTCACCATTTTACATAAAAAAGTTAAAATTTTACGAGAAAATATTGCAATATTACAGAAACAGAAATAATATGAGAAATTGTTCCCAATTTTATGAGGAAGAAGTCGACACATTGTGAGAAAAAGACTGCTTTTAGTTAATTTATTTTATTTTAAATTTTTTTGTTTGTAATTGTTTTTTAATCTTCATTATTCCCTTTATTACATTATGTCTCTATATACATATGTATCAATTTTTTAAAAATTAATTTTGACAAAAGGGGGCGCATTTCAATTTCTTACACACACTTGTTATTTCATATGTTGGCCAGAGGGGGAGCACTTTTAAAACCGACACACAAAATTGGCAATATTGTGATAAAACGCAGAATTTTATATGACACATGTCACCATTTTAAGTGCACTTAATTCGACAACTAAAAAAAAACAACACAGGTTATGTGTGTAACATAAGTGCACAAGTTAAGTGTATAAAATAATTGCAAGATAAGATAAGATAAGTTAGAAGAATTCCAACTGTAGCGACAACAGTCACCCAGTGTGATTTTCAGAATAAAAGAAGTATTGTATGTATGTATAGAAGGTGTATTGTATGTATAAAATGTGCATCCGTGAGTACTTACAGATGTAGTAGTACTCGTGTCCGGGCCTGAACTCAAAGCCCAGCGAGAAGGGCGTGAAAAGCTGGAACTTCTCGGAGAAGCGGAGCGGCCCGTCGGCGCCGCTGGGGCGATTGCACTCCCAGCGCTTGAAGCCCCGCAGGCGATGCTGACAGGAAGTGTAGCCCTCGTGGTTGACCATGAAGAGGATGTAGCGCTCCATGCGGCCGTGGTTAGGCGGCCCCTCGTAGTACGGACAGTAAATGTCCAAGTAGTCGTTGATGTTCACCGCCACTCGGTACTCGCCGTGCCAGAACCTGCACACACGGACCAGATCGGACATATGCACGTCATTATCGGCTCCACAGCCTAAGAAAAATTTATTTTATGAGACACAAGTAGATCAAGAAATATTTGTTTGTTACAATTTTTTTTGCTTGCTATTACTTTTGTCAAAGGGAAGGCGCCACCACTCTTACTAGGAACATAGATTACTGTTTAAGTCACACTTGACTAACTACACTAGAGCAAGCTCAGACACAGGTACTTACAGTGAGGAGTCAGTTAAACTAGAACTAACCAGCGCCAGGCTGGAAAATCCCTGCACACATTCCATTTCTCCTAGAATAATACACAACTCACATCATGTTTTGTCTGTGCCGGAGGTGGACATGCGTTCTGCTGAGGTGGCAAATTATGACGCCTTCAATCTATCGCAGCACCAAGCAAACAATCTGGAAGATTCCCGTCATATCAATTCCTAGATATGATCGAAATTATTTAAGGCGCACTACACAAAAAAAATGTAACTCTATCACAAAAAAATAAGAGTTGTAGAAATTATTGGAAACTCAATGACATGATGTTCTTTACAAGT
>NC_084733.1:2482938-2512938 GCF_033978785.1 Entelurus aequoreus | reverse complement strand
GCATTACGTGATGGCTGACCCCACCCACACCACCCTCCAGCTCCTTCACGTCCAACTCAGTGATGGAGAGAAGCGGGTCAAAGGCTGAGCAGGGAGGAAATATACATAATACAGATTAGAAATGACAACATTTTTCCCGTTTCCACTCCACTTTTAAAGCTGTTTAAAAATGTGGTTCTTTATCAATTCTTATTTTGAAAAAAAAAAAAAAGAACCAATTTTGTTTAAATTTAGCATAGAATTTTTTAAATATATTTTTTTAATAAATGTAAGAAATAATATTCTTCTGGAGAATGTAACTTAAATAAAACATGTGGAAATTACACAAGAATGCAACATTTTTCTACAGAACACCCCAGACTGTGCTGTGAACATTTTGTCTCTGGTAAGTGAACACAGTGGCCCCACCACACAAGCTAGGAGCCCATCATTTTCTTATGCTAAGCGCTTAGGTGTCAAACTCAAGGCCCCGGGGGCCAGATCTGGCCCGCAAACATGATATGTGTCAATAAAGTGCTCGATATTTTCTCACTAAACTTAATGTTTTTTTTTGCATTTTGACAGGAAAAAATACATGTACTGCTTGATATTGCATGTTTTTTTAAACTGTAATAGTATCCATTACAGCAGGGGTGCCCAAACTTTTTCCACTGAGGGCCGCACACGGAAAAATTAAAGCATGCGGGGGCCATATTGATATTTTTAATTTTCAAACCATAACAAAATATATGGATTTTGTTTGTTTTTTACCTTTAAGGCTCCCGGGGACCATAACGGGTCTAAGTCTTTAAAATGTTAAAAACAAGTCAAATTATTATTATTTTTATTTATATAACGCTTACAGTAAATCTGTACAGTATATCAACTTCAGGTTGATACAAAGTTTAAAAAAACAAAAAGGTTTTATGCCTTTTCTGTCAAGACAACTTTGTTTTTTATAATAAAACTGAAATATGCAGTATTTCCCCCACTGCCCAAAACATTCCGAAAGCAATGTTTGATGTGAAGTAATTAGAGCCTTAAAAAGATCAATAATGCAGGACACCATTGATTTTAATTCATTATTATTTTTGAGTAATCACAGTGAAAATATAAATAAAATCCCATTAAATATATTTGGGATCCACAAGGTGCCCCACTCATAAAGTGATACATTTTTATTAGTTTTTTTTTAAAACTTTCAACACTTAAGTTACGAGCTCAACTTCAGATATATCTGTCCATTTTACGTTTGAACTATTATTTTGTTTGTTTTATGCTCTTTTGTCAAATAAAATGTTGATGTTTTTGTATGGCAACCACAAAATATATGCAATATTTCCCACATAAAACATTTTAAAGTGAAATATTTGAAATAATTGGAGCCTTGAATAGGTCAATAATTCATTATAACATTGATTTTTTTTGTTTTGAGCAATGGCAAAAAAAGAAAAAAGAAACATAGACAAAAGAAGAAGAAAAAACAGCCTTCATGGCAGCTTTTGTGTCAACATTGCAACTTTTTCTCGTTAGATTTCACCTCATACCACTTTTTTAATTGTTTTTTAATTTTTGCAATAGTATTTCCAGAATGTGTGGCGGGCCGGTAAACAACTAGCTGCGGGCCGCAAATGGCCCCCGGGCCGCACTTTTGACACCCCTGCATTACAGTATATTGTTATACTTTCCAAACAGTTTTTGTCCAAATAAAAATAAATACTGAAATATCTGCTTGACTTATGATTTTACAGCAAACTACCCATAAAATTCATTAAAATGAAAACAAATTTGACGGTGTTCTTTACAGCATATTACTGTAAATTGAAAAAAAAAAAACAAAAACATTTTTGCGTTAAAATTCAGACGCATGGTCAGGATTAAAGATGTCCGATAATGGCTTTTTTTACGATATTGTCCAACTCTTAATTACCAATTCCGATATCAAGCGATACCGATATATACAGTAGTGGAATGAACACATTATTATGCCTCATTTTGTTGTGATGCCCCGCTGGATGCATTAAACAATGCAACAAGGTTTTCCAAAATAAATCAACTCAAGTTATGGAAAAAAATGCCATATTTATTATTGAAGTCACAAAGTGCATTATTTTTTTTTAACATGCCTCAAAACAGCAGCTTGGAATTTGGGACATGCTCTCCCTGAGAGAGCATGAGGAGGTTAAGGTGGGCGAGGTTGGGGAGGGCGGGGTTTAGGTGTGTGGGGGGGGGGGGGGTTAGGGGTTAGCTGTATATTGTAGCGTCCCGCAAGAGTTTGTGCTGCAAGGGGTTCCGGGTATTTGTTGTGTTGTGTTTATGTTGTGTTACGGTGCGGATGTTCTCCCGAAATGTGTTTGTCATTCTTGTTTGGTGTGGGTTCACAGTGTGGCGCATATTTGTAACAGTGTTAAAGTTGTTTGTACGGCCACCCTCAGTGTAAACTGTATCGCTATTGATGAAGTATGCTTTGCATTTACGTGTGTGTGTGCGTACAGAAGCCGCACATATCTTGTGACTGGGCGGGCACGTTGTTCGAAGGGATGAAAAGCGGCCGTGACGACAGCTCGTAGAGGACGTTAAAAGCAGTGCCTGTAAGGCACGCCCCCAAGACTGTGGACTACGAGATATAATGACTGATGAACACCTTTGTTGGATAATGAAGGTTGCCTCAGCTTTGTAACAGTGTTAAAGTTGTTTATACAGTCAGCCTCAGTGTGACCTGTATGGCTGTTGACCAAGTAAGCTTGCATTTACTTGTGTGTGGCACGCAGAAGGCAGTGCCTTTAAGGTTTATTGGCGCTCTGTACTTCTCCCTACGTCCGTGTACACAGCGGCGTTTTAGAAAGTCATACATTTTACTTTTTGAAACCGATACCGATAATTTTGAAACCGATACCGATAATTTCCGATATTACATTTGAAAGCATTTATCGATAATATCGGACATCTCTAATAATAATAATAGATTTTATTTGTAAAAAGCACTTTGCATTGAGCAAACAACCTCAAAGTGCTACAGTGTATTAAAAAAAAAAAAAAAAAAAAAAGATAATAAAAATAAATTAAAATAAAAACTAGAACAGCCTAATAGCTAGAACTAGTAGGCATATATCTAAAAATAAAAAATAAAAAAAAATAAAAAAGGCTTTTTTTTAAAAGAAGGGGTTTTAAGCCTTTTTTTAAAAGCATCCACAGTCTGTGGTGCCCTCAGGTGGTCAGGGAGAGAGCAAATATCGGCAGTCCGATATTGTCGGACATCGCTACTCAGGATTGTACCACCTCTGCCTCAATTTGAGCCAGGAAAAATCACTGATTTAGCAACATTTTTAAAAAACTTTTAAGAATCTTTGCCATCTCCCTAGAAAATATACTGGTGAAACTCAAAACCTTTTGAATACGGTGCAAAGGCTTGTAAGGATAAACTAAGGCCCTGTTTACACTGCACACCACACACCTCCATATTTTGTTGCCAGTCCGAACGCTCCAAAGTGCTGTCTGTGTGTTATTTCAGTTGACCTTTTTCTGTGTTGATTGAGCTGTGTTGAAGCAGCAAAAAAGGACATTATGTTAAATGAAGAGTTTCTGTCTCTGATAGTTGATATAATAATGTAAGTGCATCATTAAGCCTACATGAACTCCATGGTGTTCAGGGATGAATAGTCTCTCCTATTGCACTATTTTTCCAGCTATAGTTACATGAATCATTAGTAAAGTTTGAATGGCAGGGTCCCTGCTATCACATGTTGATACAAATATAACATTTACATCATAAAAATCAACTACAGGCTTCCCAAAGCATGATGAGTTGACTTGAAACTGTTTAATGTTGCACTTTTTATATGTAGAAGAAAAGTTTTGTCATTTTATTTCATCTGAGCAACAACTTGAGGCAGTTTAATGTTGATTAACGTGGGCAGAATTATTATAGTGCTCCCACTGTTAAAAGGATAAAGCCATTGTTTACAAATTTGGTAAATAAATAACCCAAAAATGTATATTTTGTTGTTTTCTTACTGTACCGAAAATGAACCGAACCGTGACCTCTAAACCGAGGTACGTACCCAACCGAAATTTTTGTGTACCGTTACACCCCTACTAAACAGCAATGCGTCCCGAATGCGACCTTCTGGGAACAAGAACCGGTTTTGGATTCCCCATCCGAATATAGAAAACACACACATTTGCAGAGCCGCTAAGACAGGGGTCACCAACCTTTTTGAAAGCAAGAGCTACTTCTTGGGTGCTGATTAATGCGAAGGGCTACCAGTTTGATACACACTTCAATAAATTGCCAGAAATAGCCAATTTGCTCAATTTACCTTTAACTCTATGTTATTATTAATAATTAATGATATTTACACTTCATTGAACGGTTTAAAAGAGGAGAAAATACGAAAAAAATTACAATTACATTTTGAAACATAGTTTATCTTCAATTTCGACTCTTTAAAATTCAAAATTCAACCGAAAAAAAGAAGAGTAAAACTAGCTAACTCGAATCTTTTTGAAAAAATTAAAAAAATAATTTATGGAACATCATTAGTAATTTTTCCTGATTAAGATTCATTTTAGAATTCTGATGACATGTTTTAAATAGGTTAAACTCCAATCTACACTTTGTTAAAAATATATAACAAATTGGACGAAGCTATATTTCTAACAAAGACAAATCATTATTTCTTCTAGATTTTCCAGAGCAAAAATTTTAAAAGAAATTCAAAAGACTTTGAAATAAGATTTCAATTTGATTCTACAAATTTTCTAGATTTGCCAGAATAATTTTTTTGAATTTTAATCATAATAAGTTTGAAGAAATATTTCACAAATATTCTTCGTCGAAAAAATAGAAGCTAAAATGAAGAATTAAATTAAAATTGATTTATTATTCTTTACAATAAAAAAAAAATAAAAAAAATTTTGAACATTGATTTAAATTGTCAGGAAAGAAGAGGAAGGAATTTAAAAGGTAAAAAGGTATAAGTGTTTAAAAATCCTAAAATCATTTTTAAGGTTGTATTTTTTCTCTAAAATTGTCTTTCTGAAAGTTATAAGAAGCAAAGTAAAAAAAAAAAAAGTATTTATTTAAACAAGTGAAGACCAAGTCTTTAAATATTTTCTTGGATTTTCAAATTCTATTTGAGTTTTGTCTCTCTTAGAATTAAAAATGTCGAGCAAAGCGAGACCAGCTTGCTAGTCCCCTGCGCTAACATATGGCAGCTACGTCGCATCCTCGTCCAACGTGATTAAAAAAAAAAGTAAACATTAACATATGGCGGGAATTTTCCTCCCAAGCAATGTAAAAAGTCTTCATGGATGTGTCGGTGCCAGCGTTGATTTATGCCAACTTTTTGTAACAAATGTCATGTTTCATCACTGCCTAGCTTTGTTGCTAACGAGGACATAAAACATGCAGACGGTGGTTTTGAAGACAAACTTTTCCTGATTTTAATGACGACAGTAGGACACAATTAGGGCTGGACGATACGGCATGAAAATCTATATTGTGATATACATTCCTGTGACAACGATATTGTCAGGTTCAAACACTGATGACGTTTATTAAACAAGAAAGAAGCAAAGAATTGAACAGAGACAGAATTCAATGTGGTTCAGTAAGGAGAAAGGTGGACATGTGTACCCTTGTACGGTGTCATTGCGCTCTGACGGAAAAGGTTTACGTCTCCTCCTTTATTTGGACACTCCCTGTTTACACAACAACATCTGCTTCCGAAGGAATGGGGAGTTTGTAAACAGTCATTGTTTTCGGTCCCATTAACACAAAAGACAAAGATGCCTCGGGCTTGAGCTGGTCCTGGCTCCAGCCTGGGCAGGTCTTGGATGACAATAGATAACCCCCCCTTCCCGTCTCCTCCCATCGTACACAATGGAATTTTCCAAGCCTTTGCTTGGTGCAACAAAGACAGCCTCTTGTCTGTTCATTGGGAACTCAGAGAACGGAAAGTTTTTTGATAATTTACATACAAACCCCGTTTCCATATGAGTTGGGAAATTGTGTTGGATGTAAATATAAACGGAATACAATGATTTGCAAATCCTTTTCAAGCCATATTCAGTTGAATATGCTACAAAGACAACATATTTGATGTTCAAACTGAGAACATTTTTTTTTTTTTGCAAATAATCATTAACTTCAGAATTTGATGGCAGCAACACGTGACAAAGAAGTTGGGAAAGGTGGCAATAAATACTGATAAAGTTGAGGAATGCTCATCAAACACTTATTTGGAACATCCCACAGGTGAACAGGCTAATTGGGAACAGGTGGGTGCCATGATTGGGTATAAAAGTAGATTCCATGAAATGCTCAGTCATTCACAAACAAGGATGGGGCGAGGGTCACCACTTTGTCAACAAATGCCTGAGCAAATTGTTGAACAGTTTAAGAAAAACCTTTCTCAACCAGCTATTGCAAGGAATTTAGGGATTTCACCATCTACGCTCCGTAATATCATCAAAGGGTTCAGAGAATCTGGAAAAATCACTGCAGGTAAGCAGCTAAGCCCGTGACTTTCCATCCCTCAGGCTGTACTGCATCAACAAGCGACATCAGTGTGTAAAGGATATCACCACATGGGCTCAGGAACACGTCAGAAACCCACTGTCAGTAACTACAGTTGGTCGCTACATCTGTAAGTGCAAGTTAAAACTCTCCTATGCAAGGCGAAAACCGTTTATCAACAACACCCAGAAACGCCGTCGGATTCGCTGGGCCCGAGCTCATCTAAGATGGACTGATACAAAGTGGAAAAGTGTTCTGTGGTCTGACGAGTCCACATTTCAAATTGTTTTTGGAAACTGTGGATGTTGTGTCCTCTGGACCAAAGAGGAAAAGAACCTTCCGGATTGTTCTAGGAGCAAAGTGTAAAAGGCAGCATGTGTGATGGTATGGGGGTGTATTAGTGGCCAAGACATGGGTAACTTACACATCTGTGAAGGCGCCATTAATGCTGAAAGGTACATACAGCTTTTGGAGCAACATATGTTGCCATCCAAGCAACGTTACCATGGACGCCCCTGCTTATTTCAGCAAGACAATGCCAAGCCACGTGTTACAACAGCGTGGCTTCAGAGCAAAAGAGTGCGGGTACTAGACTGGCCTGCCTGTCAGGGGGCGCCACGCCAGTGCCACAAATGTTGGAGGAAAAAAAAAAAAGAAAAAAGTTGGTACTATTATTTCTAAATACATAAAATAATCCCACGTTAATTAAAATGCAAAGTAAAGCCTATTAAATAGAAATATTATTTGTTACAACATTACGCCCCCCCCTCCCCCGGCACGGTGCGCCCCCTCCCTTCCCGTATCATGACTCTTTTCGGACGTCACCACATGAAAAAAATCAACACAAGATGTCAAAACGGCCAAAACTGTCAGGTGGCCAGGGAAGAAAAAAGAGAAAAGAAGAGGGGAAACGAGAAAAAGACAGAGGTAGCAGGGAGGTAACGTTAGCCTACATGAAATTATTTGTCTGTTACGTACAGAATGTGATAGTAACCTGGCTTTTAAGCTAATGTTACATGATTCGGCAATTGCTAATCAATAAATAGCTAGTTCTGTTTTAACGTCGGGTTAATATTGTGGAGGGGGCTAAGTTGTTATGGAAATTAATAATGTAACGTTAGGTAATTACAGTACTCCCTGGTGTACAGTCATTTGTAAGTCATTCTAAATATTAAAAAGCACAAATAGAGAACTCTGTAGGATCCCCTTTTTTTGTAATATAGTTGTTAAAGTCATACTGGTTTGATATCTTGTGCCTTATTTATATTGTACTTTTAATTTATTTAATGCAACTTGTTGACACGTTTTATTTTGTGTTTATGTATGTAAAAAATATTGTATTTCACATATTCATTTTTGATTTTTTGTATTCATTTATTTATCCATATTTTTTTTAAATCTTGTTAACTATTCTGATTGTTAATTTGCTTTCTTTAAGTAAAAAAAAAAGGTCAAAGACAAAGCTATTGGGTTTCTTGTGAGTATATACACTTCACTGCTGATGTGGGGGGGGGGGGGGGGGGGGCTGTTGAAGAGTACAGCCCAGACGTGTCTCCTCAAATTGAATCCTGTCTCCGTTTAATTCCTTGCTTCTTGTCTTGTTTAATAAATGTCATCGGGGTTGTGAACCCGACACCTTTTGAATCCATATTCCATATAAATGACTTAGGCGCGGAAAAAGACGGACCTGCTAATGCTGGCTAAAGTGCATTATCGTGTCGTTAATTCCCAACGACACACCTGGGCGCTCGCACTTTGGCTCACCTAAAATCTTGCCTAGGGCGCCAGATTGGTTTGCTGCCCGTAGTCCAGACCTGTCTCCCACTGAAAACGCGTGCAATTCTCTTTTCAGAGCGTGGTGGAAGACTGTACGAAGAGTACAGCCCAGACGTGTCTCCTCATCGAGCTAAATTGAATCCTGTCCCCGTTTAATTCCTTGCTTCTTGTCTTGTTTAATAAATGTCATCGGGGGTTTTGAACCTGACACCTTTTGAATCCATATTCCATATAAACGACTTAGGCGCGGAAAAAGACGGACCTGCTAATGCTGGCTAAAGTGCATTATCGTGTCGTTAATTCCCAACGACACACCTGGGCGCTCGCACTTTGGCTCATCAGGAATTCGAGCGGGAGAAAAGCGTGGAGTGGCTAATGCTTCTTGGCACGTTGACCGAGGCCCACTTCTCGCCGCCCAAATCCGCTCCGACCGCGAGGTCCAATCAACGCGGGAAAGTCACAAATGGGGGGGTAAAAAAAAAGGAGAGAAAGCCGAGCAAAAAGCTGCTTTTCTGTCTTCCTTCTCACATTCCAAGCAATGTGATTACGGCGCCAGCGTCCTCCTCCCGCGCCGCATCAATGTCCTCCATTAGGCCTCCCATCGCACTTGATTGGTAGCCGGCTCCCCCCGGCAGGATCAATGCCTCCAAACGATCCGTTCACGCGTCCCGTTAGGCCCGGGCAAGAACCGGCCGCGTCCGGCGAGGCATGAAGGCGCTCATTTCACATCCAGCTCACTTCCCCCGCATTCGCCCGGCGGGAAAACCCCGCGAGCGCCGTTTTCCGAAGGATAATTTGTCCCAAAGCCGGCGATCAGAGCCGGAATGTGTCGGTGGCAGCCAATCAATGGTGTCAAGGTGAGGCCTGAGGAGCTTAAGGAGAACCTTCACTCAGTGCAGATGTTGGAGGAGGGCCGTAATGGCGTGCAGATGTCCCAGACAAACATCAACTTTAATGCAAGATGGTCGCCTCAAAGTCAACTTGTCACGTGCCTTGAATTCCTAAATTTGGAAATGAATCCCAGAACTTTTTTTTTTACTCCCGTGTGTTTAAGATCTAGGCACCTTTTTACAATTCAATGGGAACCGATACCATACCAATTTTTCAGTTCAGTTTCAGTTTCAGTTTCAGTTGATTTGGAACATGCATACGAGACTATGTAATGCATCTACGGCTGCAACTAACGATTAATTTGATGATCGATTAATCTGTCGATTATTGCTTCGATTAATCGATTAATAATCGGATAAAAGAGACAAACTACATTTCTATCCTTTCCAGTATTTTATTGGAAAAAAAAACAGCATACTGGCACCATACTTATTTTGATTATTGTTTGTCAGCTGTTTGTACATGTTGCAGTTCATAAATAAAGGTTTATAAAAAAAAAATACATATATATATATATATATATATATATATATATATATATATATATATATATATATATATATATATATATATATATATATATATATTTAAAAAAAACAAACAAAAAAAAACCCTCTGCGCATGCGCATAGCATAGATCCAACGAATCGATGACTAAATTAATCGGCAGCTATTTTAATAATCGATTTTAATCGATTTAATCGATTAGTTGTTGCAGCCCTAAATGCATCGCATATTTCCTGTTGTTTCACTACAGCACGTCCGAGAAGGAGCAGGAAGAAGTTGAGCTTATTTAATCCTACCCCTTTTCATAGCACAGCGATTTTATCCCGTTTCCCTGTTGTCTGTAACAGAACAGTGAACAAATAAATAATAAATGAAAAATATACCATAGTAAGTAAACAAATATTAAATACATAAATAATCGTTATCCCCAAAAAATTATATTAATAATTAAAAAATGTTTTAATATATATATATATATGTATATATATATATTTACAGTATATATATATATATATATATATTTAAAAAAAAAATATATATATATATATTTTAAAAAATATATATATATGTATATATATATATTAGCGCTGCAACAACTAATCGATTAAATCGATTACAATTGATTATAAAAATAGTTGGCGATTAATTTAGTCATCGATTCGTTGGATCTATTATATGCGCAAGCGCAGAGGCATTATTTTTTTAATTTTTTTGTTTTTCTAATAAACCTTTATTTATAAGCTGCAACATTTACAAACAGCTGAGAAACAATAATCAAAATAAGTATGGTGCCAGTATGCTGGTTTTTTTCCAATAAAATACTGGAAAGGATAGAAATGTAGTTTGTCTCTTTTATCCGATTATTAATCGATTAATCAAAGTAACAATCGACAGATTAATCGATTATCAAATTAATCGTTAGTTGCAGCCCTAATACACACACACACACACACACACACACACACACACACACACACACACACACACACACACACACACACACA
Organism: Entelurus aequoreus; assembly: GCF_033978785.1. Lineage (NCBI taxonomy): Eukaryota > Metazoa > Chordata > Actinopteri > Syngnathiformes > Syngnathidae > Entelurus > Entelurus aequoreus. Next base: position 2,502,262 of record NC_084733.1, on the reverse strand, counting down.
CATATATATAAATATATATATATATATATATATATATTAGGGCTGCAACAACTAATCGATTGAATCGATTAAAATCGATTATAAAAATAGTTGGCGATTAATTTAGTCATCAATTCGTTGGATCTACGCTATGCGCATGCGCAGAGGCTACTTTTTTATTTTTATAAACTGCAACATGTACAAACAGCTGAGAAACAATAATCAAAATAAGTTTGGTGCCAGTTTGCTATTTTTTTTTCAATAAAATACTGGAAACGATAGAAATGTAGTTGGTCTCTTTTATCCAATTATTACTCGATTAATCGAAGTAATAATCGACAGATTAATCGATTATCTAATTAATCGTTAGTTGCAGCCCTAATATATATATATTAGGGCTGCAACAACTAATCGATTAAATCAATTAAAATCGATTATAAAAATAGTTGACGATTAATTTAGTCATCGATTCGTTGGATCTACGCTATGCGCATGTGCAGAGGCTACTTTAAAAAAAAAAAAAAAACTGCAACATTTACAAACAGCTGAGAAACAATAATCAAAATAAGTATGTGCCAGTATGCTGTTTTTTTCCAATAAAATACTGGAAAGGATAGAAATGTAGTTTGTCTCTTTTATCCGATCATTAATCGATTAATCGAAGTAATAATCGACAGATTAATCGATTATCTAATTAATCGTTAGTTGCAGCCCTAATATATATATATATATATATATATATATTATATATATATATATATATATATATATATATATATATATACATATATTAAAATTAAATATATATATATATATTATATATATTAGGGCTGCAACAACTAATCGAGTAAATCGATTATAAAAATAGTTGGCGATGAATTTAGTCATCGATTCGTTGGATCTACACTATATATATATATATATCCATCCATTTTCTACCGCTTGTCCCTTTTTGGGGTCGCGGGGGGTGTATACAGTGGTGTTCAAAAGTGTACATCCACTTGTAAAGAACATCATGTCATGGCTGTCTGGAGTTTACAATCATTTCTACAAGTCTTATTTTTTTGTGATGTAGTGATTGGAGCACATACTTGTTGCTCACAAAAAACATTCATGAAGTTTGCTTCTTTTATGAATTTATTATGGCTCTGCTGAAAATGTGAGGGTCAAAAGTATACATACAGCAATGTTAATATTTGCTTACATGTCCCTCGGCAAGTTGACCTGCAATAAGGCGCTTTTTCGTAGCCATCTACAAGCTTCTGCTTGACCACTAAATTGCTGCAGTTCAGCTAAATGTGTTGCTTTTCTCACATGGACTTGTTTCTTCAGCATTGTCCACACGTTAAAGTCAGGACTTTGGGAAGGCCATTCCAAAACCTTCATTCCAGCATGGTGATGCGGGATCGTTTGTGAACAAGTGATGACATAAATCAATAACATTGCATCTAATAGACAATGTCTCATTTGTGGTGACATCTATCAAAATGAGGGTTGTCCCAAAAAGGAGGGATCTTTCACATTGTTTTAAAAGTGCTCCCCCCTCTGGTCAACATATGAAATAACAAGTGTGTGCAAAAAATTGCCAAAATAAATAAATAAATAAATAAAACAATGTACCGTATTTTCCGCTACTACGGGATGCATAAGGCAACGCCAGCCTCAACCGTGGCGTCTATTCTATGCGCCTTATAATGCGGTGCGCCTTATATATGAACAAAGTTTCAAAATAGGGCATTCATTGAAGGTGCGCCTTATAATCCGGTGCGCCTTATAGTGCGGAAAACAATGTATACAGAGACATACTGTAATAACTTGAAATAAATAATGAAGAATAAAAACCAATTACAAACAAAAAGTAAAAAAACCCCTAAAATATTACCTTTTTTATATTTGCATAGATTTACAATTCTTTATATATCTAGAAAGGGTGGTCCCAAAGAGGGAGGCATTTTTCTCAGGTCTCAAGAAGGTAAAGAATACAAGAGTGTGTGTGTGTGTGTGTGTGTGTGTGTGTGTGTGTGTGTGTGTGTGTGTGTGTGAGCCATCCTCATGGTTTCTCAGCATGACATGTTGATCAAAGCCTCTCTCTTAGAGAAGATATGGATGTTTACTACACCTGCCTGTGTCACACACACACACACACACACACACACACACACACACACACACACACACACACACACACACACACACACACACACACACACACACACACACACACACACACACACACACACACACACACACACACGCATCAAAAAGATGTCAAACCCCCCCCACTTCATATCCAGCCTCACTTGATCTCCCGCTGTCACTCACACTAATCACACTGTGGCCTGGGGGGGGGGGGGGGGGGGGGGGGAACTGAATAAATACTAATAACTACTAACTTTTTATTTATTTATTTTTTTACATAAATAAATACAATCATGTGTGCTTACGGACTGTATCCCTGCAGGCTGTATTGATCTATATTGATATAGAATGTATATATTGGATTTTTTATGTTAAATTCATTAAAAAAAATAAAAAATAAAATTTTTTTTTTTTTACATAAATAAATACAATCATGTGTGCTTACGGACTGTATCCCTGCAGGCTGTATTGATCTATATTGATATAGAATGTATATATTGTGTTTTTTATGTTGATTTCATTTAAAAAAAAAAAATAATAAAATTTTTTTTTTTTTTTTGATTGATTGAGACTTTTATTAGTAGGTTGCACAGTGAAGTACATATTCCGTACAATTGACCACTAAATGGTAACACCCGAATAAGTTTTTCAACTTGTTTAAGTCGGGGTCCACTTAAATTGATTCATGATACAGATATATACTATCATATATACTATCATCATAATACAGTCATCACACAAGATAATCACATTGAATTATTTACATTATTTACAATCAGGAGTGTGGAGGGGGGGGGGGGGGTGGGGGGGTGGGGATATGGACATCAAGTAGTGGACATAGAGAGAGAGAGAGAGAGAGAGAGAGAGAGAGAGAGAGAGAGAGATCAGAAGGCATAAGAAAAAGAATCTGCATTTGATTGTTTACATTTGATGATTAGCAATCCGGGGAGGGTGTTAGTTTAGGGTTGTAGCTGCCTGGAGGTGAACTTTTATAGCGGTTTTGAAGGAGGATAGAGATGCCCTTTCTTTTATACCTGTTGGGAGCGCATTCCACATTGATGTGGCATAGAAAGAGAATGAGTTAAGACCTTTGTTAGATGGGAATCTGGGTTTAACGTGGTTAGTGGAGCACCCCCTGGTGTTGTGGTTATGGCGGTCATTTACGTTAAGGAAGTAGTTTGACATGTACTTCGGTATCAGGGAGGTGTAGTGGATTTTATAGACTAGGCTCAGTGCAAGTTGTTTAACTCTGTCCTCCACCTTGAGCCAGCCCACTTTAGAGAAGTGGGTAGGAGTGAGGTGGGATCTGGGGTGGAGGTCTAGAAGTAACCTGACTAGCTTGATCTGAGATGTTTGGAGTTTAGATTTGAGGGTTTTGGAGGTGCTAGGGTACCAGGAGGTGCATGCGTAATCGAAAAAGGGTTTGAACGAGAGTTCCCGCCAGAATCCTCATGGTGCTTTTGTTGACCAGAGAGGAAATTCTGTAGAGAAATCTCGTTCGTTGGTTAACCTTTTTGATTACCTTGGTTGCCATTTTATCACAGGAAAGGTTAGCCTCTAGAATGGAACCTAGGTAGGTGACCTCATCTTTCCTGGTGATGACACTGTCACCTACTTTTATGGTGAAGTGATTGACTCTCTTAAGTTTGATGTGGGACCCAAACAGGATGGATTCTGTTTTACCCAAGTGGATGGATAGCTTGTTGTCAGCGAGCCAGGTGCAAGTTCTACAGAGCTCAGCACTGAGGATTTTCTCCACCTGTGACTTGTCCTTGCCGGATACCAGCAGGGCAGAGTCATCCGCAAACAAAAACAATTCACAGTCACATGCCGATGACATGTCGTTTATGTATATTAGGAACAGTAAAGGTCCCAATATACTGCCTTGGGGGACTCCACAGCTCACCGAGAGGGGGGGGGACACGGTGCCGTTCACCTCTACCACCTGCTCCCTCCCCTCCCCTTTTACATAAATAAATACAATCATGTGTGCTTACGGACTGTATCCCTGCAGACTGTATTGATCTATATTGATATATAATGTATATATATATAATGTATAATGTGGCGAAGTTGTAGAAAAGCGCTATACAAGTACAACCCATTTATCATTTATTTATGTTGATTTCATTAAAAAAAAAAAAAAAAAAAAAAAAAAAAAAAAAAAAAAAAAAATTAAATTTCTTGTGCGGCCCGGTACCAATCGGTCCGCGGACCGGTACCGGTGGTTGGGGACCACTGTACTAGACAACTTGTCTTTTAGTAGTAAGTAAACAAACAAAGACTCCTAATTAGTCTGCAGTAACATATTGTGTCATTTATACACCTATTATTTTGTACACATTATAAAGGACAAACTGTAAAAAGTGATTACTAATCCACTTGTTCATTTACTGTTAATATCTGCTTATTTTCTGTTTGAACATGTTCTATCTACACTTCTGTTCAAATGTAATAATCACTTATTCTTCTCTTCTTTGATACTTGACATTAGTTTTGGGTGATACCACGCATTTAGGTATGGATCCGATCCCAAGTAGTTACAGGATCATACATTCAAAGTCCTCATGTGTCCAGGGACATATTTACTGACTTTATATAATATAGTTTATATAATATAACATGAATTTAAAAGGAAAAATATTTTGTGACGATAAAAAATATGGATGTAATCATAGTGGTATCGACTATGTACTTGGTATCATTACAGTGGATGTCAGGTGTAGATCCACCCATGGCGTTTGTTTACATTGTGACGCCGATGACCTATTGTATCCTCCTACGCTGTGTAGTGAAGCCTGTTTAGCTATTCCTCGTCCTCCAGTGATAATTTAGAATTTAGAAGTAGCTAAAACACTGTGGATGGACGTTAGCCGCTAGCTAGCTAGCCATGTCTTAAAGCAGCTCTTCCTGAGGGTGTTTCAGTGTTATAACTTCACCTTTATCTTTATACCACCATCTTTATCTGATGGACGGACCGACCTATCGATGGATGGATGGATGGACCAAGGGATCAATAGATAGATTGAAGAACCGGCGGACAAACCGACCAATGGATGGGTGGATAGACAGAGGATCGGACGAATGGACCGACAGATAGATAGATGGGTGGATGGACGGTCCCACCAACCGACAGACCAAGAGACATAGATAGACTGATGGACGGACGGACCGACCTATGGATGGATGGATGAACCTACCGACTGACCAATGGACAGATAGAAGAACAGACGGACAGACCGATAGATGAATTGACCTACGGACCAACGGATGGACAGCCCTACCGATCGGCTGACATACCAACCTATACATGGATGGATTGATGGATGGATGGACCAATAGATAGATGGAGGAACTGACCGACGGACTGACGGACTGACATACCGATGAACATACCGACCCATAGACGGACAGACCGATAGATGAATTGACCTACAGACCAACGAACTGACCAACGGATGGACGGCCCTACTGATCAGCTGATATACCGACTAACATGACAGATGGACGGACCGACGGACCGATAGATGGACGGAGGAACCGACCAATGGACTGACCAACTGACATACCGATGAACATACCGACCCATAGACGGACAGACCGATAGATGAATTGACCTACAGACCAACGAACTGACCAACGGATGGACGGCCCTACTGATCAGCTGATATACCGACTAACATGACAGATGGACGGACCGACGGACCGATAGATGGACGGAGGAACCGACCAATGGACTGACCAACTGACATACCGATGAACATACCGACCCATAGACGGATGGATGGATGGACCAATATATAGATGGAGGAACCGGCAGACCGACCGACAAACCGACCAATGGATGGATGGATAGACAGAGGATCGGACGAATGGACAGACAGATAGATAGATGGATGGACGGACTGACCAACCAACCGACAGACAAGAGACATACAGATAGATGAATGGATGGACTGACCAACCAACCGACAGACAAGAGACATACAGATAGATGGATGGATGGACTGACCAACCAACCGACAGACCAAGAGAAATATAGATACTGATGGACAGACGGACCGACCTATGGGCGGATGGATGGACGGAGGATCGGACGAATGGACCGACAGATAGATAGATGGATGGATGGACTGGCCAACCAACTGACAGACCAAGAGACATAGACTGATGGACGGACCGACCTATGGATGGATGGATGGACCCACCGACTGACCAATCGACAGATAGAAGAACAGACGGACAGACCGATAGATGAATTGACCTACAGACCAACAGACTGATCAACGGATGGACAGCCCTACCGATCGGCTGACATACTGACCTATAGATGGATGGATTGATGGATGGATGGACGGATAGATAGATGGAGGAACTGATCAACGGACTGACTGACTGGCATACAGATGAACAAATCAACCCATAGACGGATGGATGGATGGACCAAGGGATCGATAGATAGATGGAAGAACCGACCGATGGACTGACCGACTGACATACCGGTCAACATATCGATACAGTCGGATGAATGGATGGATGGACCAAGGGACCGATAGATGGATGGAAGAACTGGCGGACCGACCGACAAACCGACCAATGGATGGGTGGATAGACAGAGGATCGGACGAATGGACCGACAGATTGATAGATGGATGGACGGACCAACCAGCAGACCAAGAGACATAGATAGACTGATGGACGGACGGACCGACCTATGGAAGGATGGATGGACCTACCGACTGACCATTCGACAGATAGAAGAACAGACGGACAGACCGATAAATGAATTGACCAACAGACCAACGGACCAACCAACGGATGGACAGCCCTACCGATCGGCTGACATACCGACCTATAGATGGGTGGATTGATGGATGGATGGACCGATAGATAGATGGAGGAACTGACCGACGGACTGACCGACTGGCATACAGATGAACAAATCAACCCATAGACGGATGGATGGATGGACCAAGGGATCGATAGATAGATGGAGGAACCGACCGATGGACTGACCGACTGACATACCGGTCAACATATCGATACAGTCGGATGGATGGATGGATGGACCAAGGGACTGATAGATGGATGGAAGAACCGGCGGACCGACCCACAAACCGACCAATGGATGGGTGGATAGACAGAGGATCGGACGAATGGACCGGCAGATAGATAGATGGATGGACGGACCAACCAACTGACAGACCAAGAGACATGTAGATAGATGGATGGACTGACCAACCAACTGACAGACCAAGAGACATATAGATAGATGGATGGATGGACTGACCAACCAACTGACAGACCAAGAGACATATAGATAGATGGATGGATGGACTGACCAACCAACTGACAGACCAAGAGACATATAGATAGATGGATGGATGGACTGACCAACCAACCGACAGACCAAGAGACATAGATAGACTGATGGACGGATGGACCGACCTATGGAGGGATAGTTTTTAGACCAAAATGCGTCCGTTCTCCCTTTTCTGTCTACACACTGTGTCTGCTTGTAAGTACTCTGTGTGCGTGCGCTGCCGAACATGCTCCCCTGCTCGTAAAACCAGTAATGTCACGACGGGCCGTCATGCCCGGGAAGCGGTACTTTCCAAACAGAGTATAGTACCGTTTTTGATTCATTAGTACCGCGATACTATACCAGTACTTGATACCACACTGGTATCGATGATATTTGCATAAATGATCCTTTCCCAGTATCGGACCAACAGAAGGAAACTTGCTGTGGAAAGTAAACTTTTGTGTGCAAATATAGAAAAAGTCAGCGGAGGAAGTTGACGTTTTTGCAACAAAACTTTCACAATGACAAGTTTTGGACATCATGTATCTTCTTTTTTTATTTTTTGGGGCTGTCAGCACAAGTTTGACTACCTGCAGGCAAGTCTGACTACCTGCAGGCAGGCACAGCGCGGGGGATAGGGGGGTGTAATATTCCTGCGAGAAGCCTTGTGACAGTAATGAGTTGCCAGCGACACCATGGCTCACTTCTAGCTGCACACTTTTTGGCAAAAAAAATGCAAATGCTGTTTTTTTGGGGGTTTTATTTTTTGTCAAGAAGCGCCAAAGAGGCTGCAGGCTGTTTTTGACAATGTGTGTTAGTGTTACATGGCTCCAATTATTTCATCTCAGCATCCTTCAACCGCCTCAGCATCTTTTAGCCACTAATAATCATCTTCTCTGGCTTGCGACACCTTCCTGTGCTTATGACTCACTAAAGCTTCTCATCATCTGCGCTGTCTTAACGTCCTTCTGCTGCTCAAACTACAAACAAACTCCCACTCGCTCACTCCCCTTCTGCCTCCAGGAAGCACGACGTCTTCCCTCCCTGCTAGCGCTGCTGACGATGAGCTCACGTCCACGTCAAAAGTGGCAGCTCCCTCCCACCCCAGCATGCACTCGCAAACAACCGGGCGGGAAAACAGCGAGAATTTTGTTGTTTTTCCCCTCCTTTTTAATGTTTTTAATGAAAAGTTATCACTTACAGTCCATTTGGGATTGGCAGTAGGGCTGCCTTAACCTACTGGCCGTGCCAGCAACTTGAGGGTTCCAGGTTCGATCCCAGCTTCTGCCATCCCAGTCACTGCCGTTGTGTCCTTGGGCAAGACACTTTACCACCCACACTGGTTTAAATGTCACTCAGATATTGGCTTTCACTATGTAAAGCGCTGTGAGTCACTAGAGAAAAGCGCTGTATAAATATAATTCACTTCACTTCACAAGCACATGAACATGTCACAATTAGGGCTGCAACTAACGATTAATTTGATAATCGATTAATCGGTCGATTATTACTTCGATTAATCGATTAATAATCGGATAAAAGAGACAAACTACATTTCTATCCTTTCCGGTATTTTATTGAAGAAAAAAAAAAACAGCATACTGGCACCATACTTATTTTGATTATTGTTTCTCAGCTGTTTGTACATGTTGCAGTTTATAAATAAAGGTTTATTAAAAATAATAATAAAATAAAATTAAAAAAAATATATATATATATTAAAAAAACAAAACAAAACAAAAAACCTCTGCGCATGCGCATAGCATAGATCCAATGAATCGATGACTAAATTAATCAGCAACTATTTTAATAATCGATTTAATCGATTAGTTGTTGCAGCCCTAAAGGTTTATTTAAAAAAAAAAAAAAAATTAAAAAAAAGCCTATGCGCATGCGCATAGCATAGATCCAACGAATCGATGACTAAATTAATCAGCAACTATTTTAATAATCAATTTTAATCGATTTAATCGATTTTAATCGATTTAATTAGAGATGCGATATTATCGGCCGATAAATGCGTTAAAATGTAATATCGGAAATTATCGGTATCAGTTTTTTTTATTATCGGTATCGTTTTTTTGTTGTTGTTTTTTTGTTTTTTTTTACACTCATTCACACAAAAGGGTTGTTTCTTTCTGTTATTAATATTCTGGTTCCTACATTATATATCAATATATATCAATACAGTCTGCAAGGGATACAGTCCGTAAGCACACATGATTGTGCGTGCTGCTGCTCCACTAATAATACTAACCTTTAACAGTTAATTTTACTAATTTTCATTAATTACTAGTTTCAATGTAACTGTTTTTATATTGTTTTACTTTCTTTTTTTATTCAAGAAAATGTTTTTAATTTATTTATCTTATTTTATTTTTTATTTTTATTTTTTTAAAGTACCTTATCTTCACCATACCTGGTTGTCCAAATTAGGCATAATTATGTGTTAATTCCACGACTGCATATATCGGTTGATATCGGTATCGGTAATTAAAGAGTTGGACAATATCGGAATATCGGATATCGGCAAAAAGCCATTATCGGACATCCCTAGATTTAATCGATTAGTTGTTGCAGCCCTAGTCAGAATATACAAAAACAACACCAGTGAAGGTGGCACATTGTGTAAATGTCCGGTCCAGTCGATTTGCACCACGGCAAAACAATCCACGCAGTAATTTGCATCATCATAGTCCACGTCTTGACAGAATTGCGCCAGCATTTCGTTTTCCTGCAAGCGACCTGGAGACAATGGAGGAAGGAAGGTGGGGGGCCTGAGGACGTTGGCGTCTGTCAAGACGTGGACTATGATGACGCAAATTACTGCGTGGATTTTTTTGCCGTGGTGCAAATCGACTGGACCGGACATGGCGTGAAGGTAAAGACATGATTTAATTATACTATAAAAGTGCAAACAAGGCGGAGACACAAACTTGGCTAAGGAACAAAAAACTACCACAAAGGCGTAAACTATGGGCATGAAACAAATAAACACTTACTGTGACACGAATAAACAAAAACTTACTTGGTGAAGCATGGAACTATGGCATGGAATTAAACACGAAATAAGTCGGCGCAGAGCAAATCCAGAATGTCAGAGTGTCAATAGAGCAGAGCATGAATAATGTCAATGTCGCCAGGTCGACTACCTGCATACTTGACAACCTTGAGACCTCCGATATCGGGAGGTGGGGGGGGGGGGGGGTCATTTTATGTGACCCGCCATGTTATTCATCATTTAATGTGGTCTGACACATTATTTATAACATTTTGTCCACCAAACCATTTAATGTTGTCCGCCACATCATTTAAAATGGCCTTCCACGTCATTTAATGTGGTCTGCCAAATCATTTGATGTTGTCCCCCAAACCATTTAATGTTGTCCGTCACGTCATTAAACGTGGCCTGTCATGTCATATAACGTGGTCCGCCACTTCATTTAACGTGTTCTTCCAAATCATTTAATGTGGCCCGCCGCCTCGTTTAATGTCGTTCGCCACAGAATTCAATGTGACCGTCTGAGGGCAGCCATAATTGCAACGTGGCCCTCTATAAAAAGGAGTTCTATATGACACGAGCGCTGTGTTCTTTTTAAGAATAGAATGCAAAAAAACAACAAAAATTCAAAGATCCTCTACACGACAACAGCAATCTGCTGTTTTTTAGAAACCTACTGCAAGAAACACCAGTCCAAGATCCTGTATATGACAAGAGTGCTGTGTTGTTTTTAAGAATATAATGCAGAAAACAACAACAACCTAGTGCTGTTTTAAAGTCTGCCAACAAAGCTAGTCAAAGATCCTCTAAAGTACTAGAGCGCTCTGCTGTTTTTCCGTTACTCGCTCTAAACTTTTGAACTGTTCCAAAGTTCTCAAAGCAGATTTGTCCTGCAGGTTGCTAGTTGAAAAGTTGTGACCCGGACTGACAACATGATGCGATCCAAGCTGTTTAAAGTCAGAGTGAGACCTCCTCAGTTAGCCTCTTTGCAGCATCTGCAATGATCAATTCAACCCTTGAATTGATTGTAAATGACATTCTAAGTTTGCAGTCCCAGGATGACACTTGTTGAACTCGGTATCAACTAGAAACACCATGAATATCAACATCGGAGTCACACTTGTCGACTTGTTTTGACTTTCTCACCCGCTAACTTTTTCCTGCACACCAAATCAATCGGAACGTAAACAAGCCTCTGGTGACCGGCAGGGAAGCTGAAAGTGTCACAGCACCTTTAGACGAAACCAGATTAGGAAAGGCATACTTGAAGATGAAACAACATCTAGTTTGTTTTTACCGGGAAAACTTGTAATACATCTTTGGAGGCTTTCACACAGACATCCTGAAAAAGTGGCACGTCGGAGCCAACATAAACATTTATTTACTGAAACACACAGATAGATAGATGGATATGGTAGATAGATACGGTAGATAGCTATAGCAGATAGATCGATACAGAAGATACATAGATAGATGGATAGACTGATGGATGGACCGACCGACCGATAGACAGACCGACCTATGGATGGATGGATGGACCTACCGACTGACCAGTCGATAGATAGAAGAACAGACGGACAGACCGATAGATGAATTGACCTACAGACCAACGGACCGACCAACGGATGGACGGCCCTACTGATCAGCTGATATACCGACTAACATGATAGATGGACGGACCGACGGACCGATAGATAGACGGAGGAACCGACCAATGGACTGACCAACTGACATACCGATGAACATACCGACCCATAGACGGATGGATGGATGGACCAATATATAGATGGAGGAACCGGCAGACCGACCGACAAACCGACCAATGGATGGATGGATAGACAGAGGATCGGACGAATGGACAGACAGATGGATAGATGGATGGACGGACTGACCAACCAACCGACGGACCAAGAGAAATATAGATACTGATGGACCGACCTATGGGCGGATGGATGGACGGAGGATCGGACGAATGGACCGACAGATAGATAGATGGATGGATGGACTGGCCAACCAACCAACAGACCAAGAGACATAGACTGATGGACGGACCGACCTATGGATGGATGGATGGACCCACCGACTGACCAGTCGATAGATAGAAGAACAGACGGACAGACCGATAGATGAATTGACCTACAGACCAACAGACCGACCAACGGATGGACGGCCCTACTGATCAGCTGATATACCGACTAACATGATAGATGGACGGACCGACGGACCGATAGATAGACGGAGGAACCGACCAATGGACTGACCAACTGACATACCGATGAACATACCGACCCATAGACGGATGGATGGATGGACCAATATATAGATGGAGGAACCGGCAGACCGACCGACAAACCGACCAATGGATGGATGGATAGACAGAGGATCGGACGAATGGACAGACAGATGGATAGATGGATGGACGGACTGACCAACCAACCGACAGACAAGAGACATACATATAGATGGATGGATGGACTGACCAACCAACCGACGGACCAAGAGAAATATAGATACTGATGGACCGACCTATGGGCGGATGGATGGACGGAGGATCGGACGAATGGACCGACAGATAGATAGATGGATGGATGGACTGGCCAACCAACCAACAGACCAAGAGACATAGACTGATGGACGGACCGACCTATGGATGGATGGATGGACCCACCGACTGACCAGTCGATAGATAGAAGAACAGACGGACAGACCGATAGATGAATTGACCTACAGACCAACAGACCGACCAACGGATGGACGGCCCTACTGATCGGCTGATATACCGACTAAAATGATAGATGGACGGACCAACAGACCGATAGATAGACGGAGGAACCGACCGATGGACTGACCAACTGACATACCAATGACCGACCTATGGGCGGATGGATGGACGGAGGATTGGACGAATGGACCGACAGATAGATAGATGGATGGATGGACTGGCCAACCAACCGACAGACCAAGAGACATAGACTCATGGACGGACCGACCTACGGATGGATGGATGGACCCACCGACTGACCAGTCGATAGATAGAAGAACAGACGGACAGACCGATAGATGAATTGACCTACAGACCAACAGACCGACCAACGGATGGACGGCCCTACTGATCGGCTGATATACCGACTAACATGATAGATGGACGGACCAACAGACCGATAGATAGACGGAGGAACCGACCGATGAACTGACCAACTGACATGCCAATGACCGGATGGATGGATGGACCAAGGGACCGAAAAATAGATGGAGGAACCGACCGACTGACATACCGACCCATAGACGGATGGATGGATGGATGGACCAAGGGACCGATAGATGGAGCAACCGACCAACGGACTGACCGACTGACATACCGACCCATAGACGGATGGATGGATGGATGGATGGATGGACCAAGGGACCGATAGATGGAGCAACCGACCAACGGACTGACCGACTGACATACCGAGGAACATTCCGACCCAAAGAAAGATGGATGGACCAAGGGACAGATAAATAGATGGAGGAACCGGCGGAGTGACTGGCAAACCGACGAATGAATGGATGGATAGACAGAGGATCGGACGAATGGACCGACAGATAGATAGATGGATGGACGGACCAACCAACCGACAGACCAAGAGACAGATGGATAGATAGATGGATGGATGGACTGACCAACCAACCGACAGACCAAGAGAAATATAGATACTGATGGACAGACGGACCGACTTATGGGCGGATGGATGGACGGAGGATCGGATGAATGGACCGACAGATAGATAGATAGATGGATGGATGGACTGGCCAACCAACCGACAGACCAAGAGACATAGACTGATGGACGGACCGACCTATGGATGGATGGATGGACGTACCGACTGACCAATGGACAGATAGAAGAACAGACCGATATATGAATTGACCTACAGACCTACGGACCAACCAACGGATTTACGGCCCTACCGATCGGCTGACATACCGTCTAACACACCGACCTATAGATGGATGGATTGATGGATGGATGGACCGATAGATAGATGGAGGAACCGACCGATGAACATTTCTACCCATAGACGGATGGATGGATGGACTAAGGGACGGATAGATAGATGGAGGAACTGACCGACGGCCTGACTGACTGACATACTGAGGAACATACCGACCCAGAGACAGATGAATGGACCAAGAGACGGATAGATAGATGGAGGAACCGGCAAAGTGACTGACAAACCGACCAATGAATGGATGGATAGACTGAGGATCAGACGAATGGACGGACAGATAGATGGATGGATGGACGGACAGATAGATAGATGGATGGACGGACAGATAGATAGATGAATGGACGGACAGATAGATAGATGGATGGACGGACAGATAGATAGATGGATGGACGGACAGATAGATAGATGGATGGACGGACAGATAGATAGATGGATGGACGGACAGATAGATAGATGGATGGACGGACAGATAGATGGATGGATGGACGGACAGATAGATAGATGGATGGATGGACAGATAGATGGATGAATGGACGGACAGATAGATGGATGAATGGACGGACAGATAGATAGATGAATGGACGGACAGATAGATAGATGAATGGACGGAAAGATAGATAGATGGATGGACGTAACATTTTAGGCAACTTAGATGCCTGATTACATACATGCACTTGTTACATTTTACACCAATATTCCCTTTCACACAGACCTTGTGTCAACTGTTACGTCCATGCTATGTTTTGTCTTTCACGCAGAACCCGGTCAAGGAGAATAATTGCGTAACTGCAGGCCATACTGATGTCAACACAATAGGGCAGAACTTATTGAAATATAACACATTGTGAGCCAAAAAGCACTTCCTGTGTAAAATGGACCTCGCCAGGACTTGTTGCAGTCCTTCTCTGAGTGCTCTTCCATTTTTCTACACTTTCTCCATTTGTTATTAAAGCCTCGATGGAAGCAGGAGGTCCTGCTAACGTCAACGTGACATGACAGCGGCGCTTTTGGGCCGGACGATCAGGAAGAAGGTAAAAGAGAAGGCGTGCGCGAGGTCGTCCACGAATAGAACAATGACTTCTTCAATTTTTCACCAGCACTAACGCCGTCTCTTAAAAAGTGGTCACGGCGTCGCGTGGCTATATTAGCTTCCATTTGGGAAGCGGGAGTACGACTCCCGCTCGGCTATTTATAAACCGCGGCGTGCTGATTGGACGCCGCCGAAGTGGCTTTTGTCGTTTTATTGGAGGGGAACACATGAAAGAGACACACTGAATTAACATGCAACCCTCCAGCTGGATCGTACACGGATGCTGCCAACAATACGTGCAGCATTCTTACACACACACACACACACACACACACACACACACACACACACACACACACACACACACACACACACACACACACACACACACACACACACACACACACACACACACACACACACACACACACACACACACACACACACACACACACTAATCCACCGTGTGTTTACTCAGGGGCTCCCCCCCCTGCCCATCATTCTTTTTACTCCCACATTATCATCTTCCAAAAAGACCTAAAATAAAACGCCAAAATCATCGCACTTATGTTGTGGTTTGTGTTCTTGTTTATTTGTTGTGGTGAGGAAGCAACGTTTGACGCCCCACCCTTTAAGTCAGTGGTCCCCAACCACCGGGCCACGGCCCGGTACCGGTCCGCGGACCGATTGGTACCGGGCCGCACAAAAAAAAAATAATTTTTTTTTAATGAAATCAACATAAAAAACACAATATATACATTATATATCAATATATATCAATACAGTCTGCAGGGATACAGTCCGTAAGCACACATGATTGTATTTATTTATGTAAAAAAAAAAAAAAAATATTTTTTTTTTTTTTAAATACCCCCCCCCCACCGGTCCGTGGGACAAATTTTCAAGCGTTGACCGGTCCGCAGCTACAAAAAGGTTGGGGACCACTGCTTTAAGTAGTGGTGTGCCGTCATGGTCATAATTAATTGTATTTCTTTGACTTTCAATATAGTATATAAAAGTATTCATCGCATTCTCTTAAAGCAGGGGTGTCCAAACTTTTTCCACTGAGGGCCGCACACTGAAAAATCAGAGCAAGCGGGGGCCATTTTGATATTTTTTTATTTAAAAAACCAATACAATATATGTATAAAAAAATATACATTTAGGCCTCCACTCAGGCTTGATCCCCCCCAAAAGGTTTTGGTCAAAAAAAATATTACAAATGTGTCATTATTTAGTATTATTATTATTATTTTTATTATTCAAGGTTTAAATGTCTAGATCAGGGGTCACCAACGGGGTGCCCGCGGGCACCAGGTAGCCCGTAAGGACCAGATGAGTAGCCCGCTGGCCTGTTCTAAAAATAGCTCAAATAGCAGCACTTACCAGTGAGCTGCCTCTATTTTTTAAATTCTATTTATTTACTAGCAAGCTGGTCTCGCTTTGCCCGACATTTTTAATTCTAAGAGAGACAAAACTCAAATAGAATTTGAAAATCCAAGAAAATATTTTAAAGTCTTCACTTGTTTAAATAAATTCATTAATTTTTTTACTTTGCTTCTTATAACTTTCAGAAAGACAATTTTAGAGATAAAATACAACCTTAAAAATGATTTTAGGATTTATTTAAAAAAAAAAACTTTTTAGCTTTTAAATTCCTTCCTCTTCTTTCCTGACAATTTAAATCAATGTTCAAGTAAATTTATTGTAAAGAATAATAAATATATTTTAATTTAATTCTTCATTTTGGCTTCTGTTTTTTCCACGAAGAATATTTGTGAAATATTTCTTCAAACTCATTATGATTAAAATTAAAAAAAATATATTCTGGCAAATCTAGAAAATCTGTAGAATCAAATTTAAATCTTATTTCAAAGTCTTTTGAATTTCTTTTCAAATTTTTGTTCTGGAAAATCTAGAAGAAATAATGATTTGTCTTGTTAGAAATATAGCTTGGTCCAATTTGTTATATATTCTAACAAAGTGCAGATTGGATTTTAACCCATTTAAAACATGCCATCAAAATTCTAAAATTAATCTTAATCAGGAAAAATTAGTAATGATGTTCCATAAATTATTTTTTTAATTTTTTCAAAAAGATTCGAATTAGCTAGTTTTTCTCCTCTTTTTTTCGGTTGAATTTTGAATTTTAAAGAGTCGAAATTGAAGATAAACTATGTTTCAAAATTTAATTGTCATTTTTTTTTCGTGTTTTCTCCTCTTTTAAACCGTTCAATTAAGTGTAAATATCATTAATTATTCATAATAACATAGAGTTAAAGGTAAATTGAGCAAATTGGCTATTTCTGGCAATTTATTTAAGTGTGTATCAAACTGGTAGCCCTTCGCATTAATCACTACCCAAAAAGTAGCTCTTGCTTTCAAAAAGGTTGCTGACCCCTGATCTAGACCAACATTAGGTCTATCTGTCAATATAAAGCTTTTAAAGATTTAAGTTGTATGCCGTTTTTGTCAAGGAAAACCCTGTTTTTTTATGGAAAAAAACACAAAATATGCAATATTTTCCCCCAATAAAATGTTAAAGTGGAATATTTGAGATTATATAATAATCGAGTCTTAAAAAGGTCAATAACTCATAACAACATTGATTTTAATTAGAGATGTCCAATAATATCGGCCTGCCGATATTATCGGCCGATATATGCGTTAAAATGTAATATCGGAAATTATCGGTATCGGTTTTTTAATTATCGGTATCGTTTTTTTGTGTGTTTTTTTTTATTAAATCAACATAAAAAACACAAGATACACTTACAATTAGTGCACCAACCCAAAAAACCTCCCTCCCCCATTTATTCACACAAAAGGGTTGTTTCTTTCTGTTATTAATATTCTGGTTCCTACATTATATATCAATATATATCAATACAGTCTGCAAGGGATACAGTCCGTAAGCAAGGGATACAGTCCGTAAGCAAGGGATACAGTCCGTAAGCACACATGATTGTGCGTGCTGCTGCTCCACTAATAGTACTAACCTTTAACAGTTAATTTTACTCATTTTCATTCATTATTAGTTCCTATGTAACTGTTTTTATATTGTTGTACTTTCTTTTTTATTCAAGAAAATGTTTTTGATTTATTTATCTTATTTTACTAATTTTTTTTAAACAAGTACCTTATCTTCACCATACCTGCTTGTCCAAATTAGGCATAATAATGTGTTAATTCCACGACTGCATATATCGGTTGATATCGGTATCGGTTGATACCGATACCGATATTTTAAGCAACACTTAAAAAAAAAAAGTCCCACTAAATTTATTGGGGATCCAAAAGGGTACTGCTCAGTAAAGTTAAAAAAATAAATCCAACATTTTTTTAAACTTTTACCACAATAGTCTCAAGATCAACTTCAGATCTATCCGTCAATTATACGTTTTATTGTTGTTTTTGGGGTTTTTTTGTTCGTTTTAGGCCCTTCTTTAAAAAACTTTGTTTTTAAATGGCAACCAAAAATATGCAACATTTTCCCCCCAAAATATCTCAAAGTGTAATATTTAATGTGACGTAATTGGAGCCTTGAATAGGTCAATAATTCATAATGACATTGATTTTGATTCATTATTATTTTTTAAGAAAGAAACAGCCTGCATGGCAGCTTTGTGTTATTAGAGTAAACATTGCAACATTTTCTTGTTACATTTCACCTGTTTGTTCTTTTATACCACTTTTTGTTTTTTTATTTTTTTTTCATCCTATTTTTAGAATGTGCCGCGGGGCCGTTAAAAAATGACCTGCGGGCCGCACTTTGGACACCCCTGTCTTAAAGTGAAGCACCACTGATAGTCTCACACACACACTAGGTGTGGTGAAATGAATCCCTGCATTTGACCCATCCCCTTGTTCCACCCCTG
>NC_084733.1:2452938-2477938 GCF_033978785.1 Entelurus aequoreus | reverse complement strand
TCAGGGCTGGGGCTGCATGAGTGCTGGGGGAGCTGTGGTTCATTAAAGTGGATTCCAACATGTGTCGTGACATTTTTTTATTTTTTTGTCCTGTCCAGCTTCTCAGGCGAATCATATTGTTGATGTAGATGTCATGTATTGTGACATTTGAAAAGAAACTAGGACTGTTCTTTTTTTTCACCAGGGGTGTCCTCAAGTAAGGTTGATATCAGTTCAATATTAGCAAGGATTATTTGATCTTTCATGTGAAATGTGCGATATCATGTGTGATACGAGCAGTACGTCCTCAACTAATGTTGATATTGGATATCAGTTCAATATTAGCAAAAATCAAGGATTATTTGATCTTTCATGTAAAATGTGCGATATCATGTGCGATACGAGCAGTACGTCCTCAACTAATGTTGATATTGGATATCAGTTCAATATTAGCAAAAATCAAAGATTATGTGATCTTTCATGTGAAATGTGCGATATCATGTGCGATACGAGCAGTACGTCCTCAACTAAGGTTGATATTGGATATCAGTTCAATATTAGCAAAAGTCAAGGATTATTTGATCTTTCATGTAAAACGTGCGATATCATGTGCGATACAAGCAGCGTGCTTACGTGTGCAAAATGTCCACGCACAACTTCTTGTATTTTAGTCGATTTACTTACAAAAGATAAACATGCTAGGCTCTAGGCTACTACAAGGGGCTAGTGGCTACACAGCAGCTAAGCACACAATAGCACGCAAGCTGGACAATACAGTCTATTATACAGCATTTAACACATGTGAATAATATAAATACAGTCTATTATACAGCATTATTCACATGGTGAATAATATAAATACAGTCTATTATACAGCATTATTCACATGTGAATAATATAAATACAGTCTATTATAAAGCATTATTCACATGTGAATAATTTAAATACAGTCTATTATACAGCATTATTCACATGTGAATAATATAAATACAGTCTATTATACAGCATTATTCACATGTGAATAATTTAAATACAGTCTATTATACAGCATTATTCACATGTGAATAATATAAATACAGTCTATTATACAGCATTATTCACATGTGAATAACATAAATACAGTCTATTATTAAGCATTATTCACATGTGAATAACATAAATACAGTCTATTATACAGCATTATTCACATGTGAATAACATAAATACAGTCGATTATACAGCATTATTCACATGTGAATAACATAAATACAGTCTATTATACGGTATTATTCACATGTGAATAACATATATACAGTCTATTATACAGCATTAGTCACATGTGAATAACATAAATACAGTCTATTATAAAGCATTATTCACATGTGAATAATATAAATACCGTCTATTATACAGCATTATTCACATGTGAATAATATAAATACAGTCTATTATACAGTGAAGTGAAGTGAAGTGAATTATATTTATATGGCGCTTTTCTCTAGTGACTCAAAGCGCTTTACATAGTGAAAACCCAATATCTAAGTTACATTTAAACCAGTGTGGGTGGCACTGGGAGCAGGTGGGTAAAGTGTCTTGCCCAAGGACACAACGGCAGTGACTAGATGGCAGGTTGATGGCACTGGCCACTCTACCAACCGAGCTATACAGCATTATTCACATGTGAATAATATAAATACAGTCTATTATACAGCATTATTCACATGTGAATAACATAAATACAGTCTATTATACAGCATTAGTCACATGTGAATAACATAAATACAGTCTATTATAAAGCATTATTCACATGTGAATAATTTAAATACAGTCTATTATACAGCATTATTCACATGTGAATAAGTTAAATACAGTCTATTATACAGCATTATTCACATGTGAATAATATAAATACAGTCTATTATACAGCATTATTCACATGTGAATAACATAAATACAGTCTATTATACAGCATTATTCACATGTGAATAATATAAATACAGTCTATTATACAGCATTATTCACATGTGAATAACATAAATACAGTCTATTATACAGCATTATTCACATGTGAATAATATAAATACTGTCTATTATACAGCATTATTCACATGTGAATAATATAAATACAGTCTATTATACAGCATTATTCACATGTGAATAATATAAATACAGTCTATTATACAGCATTATTCACATGTGAATAATATAAATACAGTCTATTATACAGCATTATTCACATGTGAATAACATAAATACAGTCTATTATAAAGCATTATTCACATGTGAATAATTTAAATACAGTCTATTATACAGCATTATTCACATGTGAATAATATAAATACGGTCTATTATACAGCATTATTCACATGTGAATAATATAAATACAGTCTATTATATGGCATTATTCACATGTGAATAATATAAATACAGTCTATTATACAGCATTATTCACATGTGAATAACATAAATACAGTCTATTATACAGCATTAGTCACATGTGAATAACATAAATACAGTCTATTATACAGCATTATTCACATGTGAATGACATAAATACAGTCTATTATACAGCATTATTCACATGCGAATAGTATAAATACAGTCTATTATACAGCATTATTCACATGTGAATAATATAAATACTGTCTATTATACAGCATTATTCACATGTGAATAACATAAATACAGTCTATTATAAAGCATTATTCACATGTGAATAATTTAAATACAGTCTATTATACAGCATTATTCACATGTGAATAATATAAATACGGTCTATTATACAGCATTATTCACATGTGAATAATATAAATACAGTCTATTATATGGCATTATTCACATGTGAATAATATAAATACAGTCTATTATACAGCATTATTCACATGTGAATAACATAAATACAGTCTATTATACAGCATTAGTCACATGTGAATAACATAAATACAGTCTATTATACAGCATTATTCACATGTGAATTACATAAATACAGTCTATTATACAGCATTATTCACATGTGAATAGTATAAATACAGTTTATTATACGGCATTATTCACATGTGAATACTATAAATACAGTCTATTATACAGCATTATTCACATGTGAATAATATAAATACTGTCTATTATACAGCATTATTCACATGTGAATAATATAAATACAGTTTATTATACGGCATTATTCACATGTGAATACTATAAATACAGTCTATTATACAGCATTATTCACATGTGAATAATATAAATACAGTCTATTATACAGCATTATTCACATGTGAATAATATAAATACTGTCTATTATACAGCATTATTCACATGTGAATAATATAAATACAGTTTATTATACGGCATTATTCACATGTGAATACTATAAATACAGTCTATTATACAGCATTATTCACATGTGAATAATATAAATACTGTCTATTATACAGCATTATTCACATGTGAATAATATAAATACAGTCTATTATACAGCATTATTCACATGTGAATAATATAAATACAGTCTATTATACAGCATTATTCACATGTGAATAATATAAATACAGTCTATTATACAGCATTATTCACATGTGACTAATATAAATACAGTCTATTATACAGCATTATTCACATGTGACTAATATAAATACAGTCTATTATACAGCATTATTCATTTATTTTGGGAGTCTGAGCCTGTGCTTTACTTGCAAATTGTTTTTTTTGCTTGCGGAAAATTGTATTCATACTTGCTTTTTTGTTGTTTTATAACTTCATATTTAAGTTAACATAATTTGCGATTACATGAAGTACATTTATTTTTTCCCCCCTCCCAAAATAGAAAGAAAGAATACATTTAGTAAGAAAAGTTACAGTACTTTATTGATACATATTATTTCCAGGGCCAAATAAAATGAAGTGGCGGGCCACATATGGGCCCCCGGGCCTCGACTTTGACACATGTGCTCTATGAGCTGATGTCCAGGGACCTCCTTTATAGGAAGTAAAGAACTTTCAAGGTCTGGATGGGGAAAAGTGGAAAAGCATGTGTGAGAGTGTGTTTGTGTGCGCAATGAAAGGAAAGGCTAGAGGCTGTGTGTGTGTGTGTGTGTGTGTGTGTGTGTGTGTGTGTGTGTGTGTGTGTGTGTGTGTGTGTGTGTGTGTGTGTGTGTGTGTGTGTTTCTTTCTTCTGCCGCCTATTTGGAGACAAGCTAGAGGGTCAAGGTTTGGCCACCAGCGGTGAAAAGCGATGTTCTCTTCTAAAAGGAGCAAAGGGGTCGGGGGAAAAAAGCCTGCCGATGAAAAAGAAACATGTCGCCATCTTTACGCTTTTAGAAAATCAACACTGTGTCGTGCTGGCCACACGCCAACTTGCCATTCTAGATGGGGAAAAAATAACAAAAATCCTTCATATTAAAATTTTTGGAACAACGGAAAATGATGTTAATCTGTCCCAGAGTTTAAAAATTTTTTTTTTTATACATTAAATGCAATATTTAAAAATTAAATAACATGTTTTTATACTCAGCAAGTTAAACGATGAGTACAACATAAGTAGAAATAAGTGAATTGCTGGGTAAAATTGTGTTTTTTTAACCTGCACAACAGTCTTACAAGTGGAAAATGAAGTTATAAAAAAAAAAAAAAAAAAGCTGCGATGAGGTGGCGACTTGTCCAGGGTGTACCCCACCTTCCGCCCGATTGTAGCTGAGATAGGATCCAGCGCCCCCGCGACCCCGAAGGGAATAAGCGGTAGAAAATGGATGGATGGATGGATGGAAAAACAAAAAAAGCAAGTATAAATACAATTTTCAGCAAGACAAAAAAACAAAAACAAAAAAACGATTCGCAAGTGTAAAAAAAAGCTATTTTCTGCAAGCAAAACTAAACAATTCGCAAGTAAAATATTTTTTTCTTCAATTAAAAAAACTACTCTCATTTACAAAAACAATTTTTCTTCAATTAGAAAATGATTCACAGGTAATAAACAATTGTCTGCAGGTAAAAAAAAAAAGATTAGCAAGTACCGTATTTTCCGGACCATAGGGCGCACCGGATTATAAGGCGCACTGCTGATGAATGGTCTATTTTCCATCTATTTTCATATATAAAGCGCACCGGATTATAAGGCGCACTGCTGATGAATGGTCTATTTTCCATCTATTTTCATATATAAGGCGCACCGGATTATAAGGCGCACTGCTGATGAATGGTCTATTTTCCATCTATTTTCATATATAAGGCGCACCGGATTATAAGGCGCACTGCTGATGAATTGTCTATTTTCCATCTATTTTCATATATAAGGCGCACCGGATTATAAGGCGCACTGCCGATGAATGGTCCATTTTCCATCTATTTTCATATTTAAGGCGCACCGGATTATAAGGCGCACTGCCGATGAATGGTCTATTTTCCTTCTATTTTCATATATAAGGCGCACCGGATTATAAGGCGCACTGCCGATGAATGGGCTATTTTCCATCTATTTTCATATATAAAGCGCACCGGATTATAAGGCGCACTGCTGATGAATGGTCTATTTTCCATCTATTTTCATATATAAGGCGCACCGGATTATAAGGCGCACTGCAGATGAATGGTCTATTTTCCACCTATTTCCATATATAAGGCGCACCGGATTATAAGGCGCACTGCTGATGAATGGTCTATTTTCCATCTATTTTCATATATAAGGCGCACCGGATTATAAAGCGCACTGCTGATGAATGGTCTATTTTCCATCTATTTTCATATATAAGGCGCACCGGATTATAAATCGCACGGCTGATGAATGGTCTATTTTCCATCTATTTTCATATATAAGGCGCACCGGATTATAAGGCGCACTGCTGATGAATGGTCTATTTTCCATCTATTTTCATATATAAGGCGCACCGTATTATAAGTCGCACGGCTGATGAATGGTCTATTTTCCATCTATTTTCATATATAAGGCGCACCGGATTATAAGGCGCACTGCTGATGAATGGTCTATTTTCCATCTATTTTCATATATAAGGCGCACCGGATTATAAGGCGCATTAAAGGAGTCATATATATTTTTTTTTTTTCTAAATGTAACAGACTTCCTTGTGGTCTACATAACATGTAATGGTGGTTCTTTGCTCAAAATGTTGCATAGATGATGTTTTAACTCACTAAAGTTCCTTGGGTGAATAATGTGAAGTCACTACACCGGTATGTTTTAGTGCTTTCATGGTGAGTTTACTGACAGATATAAGTAAGAACTTTACACTACTTTATATTAGAAATGGCAACAGTGGAGGATGAATGTCACATAACAAGAAGATAGAGGAAAAGAAGAAGTTTATCGGACTACAAAGGCGGACGCGTGTACATTTTCAGGACTTATGCAGATCCCAAGTACAGATCAGCAGGTACCAGAAGGTAAGAAAAGTTGCTTTTGCATAATATTGTGAAACAAAACACCAGATAATATGTCTTACCTTATACACACAGCATAATAATACTCCTATGTTGAAGCACAGTACAATCCATCAAGTGGTGTGGCTTCATAGCTTACCAAAGTCATACTAAAACATTTTCATACATTTTCGAGCGCCGTGTGTAATGTTCTATATTTTCAATGGAACATATAACATGTTGGTGTTGTTTACTTGAGTCATATTGCAGTCTACACGTATCTCTTATGTGTGACTGCCATCATATTGCAGTGTACACGTATCTCTTATGTGTGACTGCCATCATATTGCAGTCTACACGTATCTCTTATGTGTGACTGCCATCATATTGCAGTCTACACGTATCTCTTATGTGCGACTGCCATCATATTGCAGTCTACACGTATCTCTTATGTGCGACTGCCATCATATTGCAGTCTACACGTATCTCTTATGTGTGACTGCCATCATATTGCAGTCTACACATATCTCTTATGTGTGACTGCCATCATATTGCAGTCTACACGTATCTCTTATGTGTGACTGCCATCATATTGCAGTCTACACGTATCTCTTATGTGTGACTGCCATCATATTGCAGTCTACACGTATATATTATGTGTGACTGCCATCACATTGCAGTCTACACGTATCTCTTATGTGTGACTGCCATCATATTAAAGTCTACACATATCTCTTATGGGTGACTGCCATCACATTGCAGTCTACACATATCTCTTATGTGTGACTGCCATCATATTGCAGTCCACACGTATATCTTATGTGACTGCCATCATATTGCAGTCTA
Organism: Entelurus aequoreus; assembly: GCF_033978785.1. NCBI lineage: Eukaryota > Metazoa > Chordata > Actinopteri > Syngnathiformes > Syngnathidae > Entelurus > Entelurus aequoreus. The sequence goes on along the minus strand of NC_084733.1, from coordinate 2,470,768 downwards.
CACATATCTCTTATGTGTGACTGCCATCATATTGCAGTCCACACGTATCTCTTATGCGTGACTGCCATCATATTGCAGTCCACACGTATCTCTTATGTGTGACTGCCATCATATTGCAGTCTACACGTATCTCTTATGTGTGACTGCCATCATATTGCAGTCTACACGTATCTCTTATGTGTGACTGCCATCATATTGCAGTCCACACGTATCTCTTATGTGTGACTGCCATCTACTGGTCCCACTTATCATTACACCATGTACCAAATAAAATAGCTTCGAGGTCGGTAAGCACAACCAAAATTATTCCGTACATTAGGCGCATCGGGTTATAAGGCGCACTGTCGAGTTTTGAGAAAGTTAAAATATTTTCAATTACGCCTTACAGTCCGAAAAATACGGTAAAATATTTTTAAAAAACTACTCTCATTTACAAAAACAATTTTCTTCACTTAAGACTTATTCGCAAATGTAAAAAAACATTTGTCTGCAAGTAAAAAAACTATATATATATATATATTTTTTGTCAATTAAAAACTCTACAACAGGTGGCGCTGCTGAGTCAATATTCAGGCCGTCGGAGCTGCCACGTACGTTTTGACGATATCGGATCAGAACACCATCACCATGATGACCAACCTCATCAATGATGTCATCAATGATAATAATAATAATAATAATTAGAGATGTCCGATAATATCGGCCTGCCGATATTATCGGCCGATATATGCGTTAAAATGTAATATCGGAAATTATCGGTATCGTTTTTTTTATTATCGGTATCGTTTTTATTTTTTTATTTTTTATTAAATCCACATAAAAAACACAAGATACACTTACAATTAGTGCACCAACCCAAAAAACCTCCCTCCCCCATTTACATTCATTCACACAAAAGGGTTGTTTCTTTCTGTTATTAATATTCTGCTTCCTACATTATATATCAATATATATCAATACAGTCTGCAAGGGATACAGTCCGTAAGCACACATGATTGTGCGTGCTGCTGCTCCACTAATAGTACTAACCTTTAACAGTTAATTTTACTAATTTTCATTCATTACTAGTTTCTATGTAACTGTTTTTATATTGTTGTACTTTCTTTTTTATTCAAGAAAATGTTTTTAATTTATTTATCTTATTTTACTAATTTTTTTAAAAAGTACCTTATCTTCACCATACCTGGTTGTCCAAATTAGGCATAATAATGTGTTAATTCCACGACTGCATATATCGGTATCGGTTGATATCGGTATCGGTAATTAAAGAGTTGGACAATATCGGCATATCGGATATCGGCAAAAAGCCATTATCGGACATCCCTAATAATAATAATAGATTTTATTTGTAAAAAAAAGCACTTTACATTGAGCAAATAATCTCAAAGTGCTGCAGTGTATTAAAAAATAAAATAAATAAATACAAAAATAATTTAAAAAAATAAATAAAAAGATAATAAAAATAAAAAAAATAAAAAAATTGAACAGCCTAATAGCTAGAACTAGTATGCATATATCTAAAAAAAAAAGTTTTTTTTTAAAAAAAAGAAGGGTTTTTAAGCCTTTTTTAAAAGCATCCACAGTCTGTGGTACCCTCAGGTGGTCAGGGAGAGCGTTCCACAGACTGGGAATATTTTCCCTTCCCAAGACTGAGAATACTTTGGACTAAAATGATTTGCAGTCCTTCCAACTTCACGATTCAATTCCACGCCACTCAGAGAAATTATGCAGTTTTTTTTTTAATATGAAAAATTATGACGTTTTTAATATGAAAAAAAAATGTGTGTTTGAAAGTGGCGCTGACAGCCGGGGATTAGCAGTCGGACGCCGACTCACGGGCTAACACGGGCCTTAAATCCATTAAAGTGGAAGAGACGCTACCTGTTTGTCCACGCCGCGAGGCTGCAGTCTGTCAAACACCACTCAGGCGCTTTAGTGGGAGAGAAAACTCACTAAAGTGTCACCGTGTGGAAAGTTTCATGTCACAGGACGCGCTAAGATGACTTAATTAGACGTCACGGGGAGAGCACAAATCTCTGCGGAGGCCACCGGGGGGTGGAAATTCTGACGTTAGCTTCTATTGCATTAAAAATGTAGCTTAGCAGAGACGTGTGCGAAGTGTGGCCGGGAGCTCATTTTTCAACGGCCCGCGGCACATTTACAAATACTGTTACAAAAAAAAGTGGAATAAAAGAGCAGACATTTTTTTATGTTTGAAACTGTCATTACTCAAAATATAATAATGAATCAAAATCAATGTTTATGTGAATTAGTGCTCCAATGACCTCACATCAAATATTGCATTTTGAAATATTTTCTGGGGGAAAATATTGCATATTTTGAGTGTTTGCCATATAAAAACAAAGTTTTATTTGACAAAAAAGGCATAAAACAAACAAAATAAAAAGGGAAAACAAATCATAAAAACTTATAATCGACAGATAAATTAAGCTTGAGATTTACGTGTTGAAAGTAAAAAAAATATATTTTTTTTTTACTTTTGGATCCCTACAAATTTTAGTGGAATTAGTTTTAAAATGTAATTACTCAAAATATAATAATGAATCAAAATCAATGTTTATGTGACTTATTGATCCAATGACCTCACATCAAATATTGCATTTTGAAATATTTTCTGGTGGAAAATATATCATATTTCGAGTGTTTGCCATATAAAAACAAAGTTTTATTTGACAAAAAAGGCATAAAACAAACAAACAAAATAAAAAGGGAAAAAAATCATAAAAACTTATAATCAACAGATAAATTAAGCTTGAGATTTACGTGTTGAAAGTTAAAAAAAATAAATATTTTTTTTACTTTTGGATCCCTAAAAATTTTAGTGGAATTAGTTTTAAAATGTCATTACTCGAAATATAATAATGAATCAAAATCAATGTTTATGTGAATTATTGCTCCAATGACCTCACATCAAATATTGGATTTAGAAATATTTTTTTGGGGAAAATATTGCATAATATAAATGTGTTTGCCATATAAAAAACAAAGTTTTCTTTGACAAAAAAGGCATAAAACAAACAAAATAAAAAGGGAAAACAAATCATAAAAACTTATAATCGACAGATAAATTAAGCTTGAGATTTACGTGTTGAAAGTTAAAAAAAAAAAAAAAATTTTACTTTTGGATCCCTAAAAATTTTAGTGGAATTAGTTTTAAAATGTCATTACTAAAAATATAATAATGAATCAAAATCAATGTTTATGTGAATTTTTGCTCTAATGACCTCTCATCGAATATTGCATTTTGAAATATTTTCTGGGGGAAAATATTGCATAGTTCGAGTGTTTGCCATATAAAAACAAAGTTTTATTTGACAAAAAAGGCATAAAACAAACAAAATAAAAAGGGAAAACAAATCATAAAAACTTATAATCGACAGATAAATTAAGCTTGAGATTTACGTGTTGAAAGTAAAAAAAATAAATATATTTTTTACTTTTGGATCCCTAAAAATTGTAGTGGAATTAGTTTTAAAATGTCATTACTCAAAATATAATAATGAATCAAAATCAATGTTTATGTGAATTATTGCTCCAATGACCTCACATCAAATATTGGATTTAAAAATATTTTTTTGGGGAAAATATTGCATATTTTAAATGTGTTTGCCATATAAAAAACAACGTTTTCTTTGACAAAAAGGGCATAAAACAAACAAACAAAATAAAAAGGGGAAAAAAATCATAAAAACTTATCGACAGATCAATTAAGCTTGAGATTTACGTGTTGAAAGTAAAAAAATAAAATAAAAAAAATAAAAAAAGACTTATTTGATACTTTTGGATCCCTAAGAATATTAGTGGAATTAGTTTTAAAATGTAATTACTCAAAATATAATAATGAATCAAAATCAATATTTATATGAATTATTGCTCCAATTACTTCAAATCAAATATTGCATTTTGAAATATTTTTTTGGGGAAAATATTGCATATTTTGCACGTTTGCGATATAAAAAACAAAGTTTTATTTGACAAAAAAGGCATAAAACAAACAAACAAAATAAAAAGGGGGAAAAAAATCATAAAAACGTATCGACAGATAAATTAAACTTGAGATTTACGTGTTGAAAGTAAAAATATATACATATATTTTTTACTTTTGGATCCCTAAAAATTTTAGTGGAATTAGTTTTAAAATGTCATTACTCAAAATATAATAATGAATCAAAATCAATGTTTATGTGACTTATTGCTCCAATGACCTCACATCAAATATTGCATTTTGAAATATTTTTTGGGGGAAAATATTGCATATTTTGAGTGTTTGCCATATAAAAAACAAAGTTTTATTTGACAAAAAAGGCATAAAACAAACAAAATAAAAAGGGAAAAAAAATCATAAAAACTTATAATCGACAGATAAATTAAGCTTGAGATTTACGCGTTGAAAGTAAAAAAAAAATATATATTTTTTACTTTTGGATCCCTAAAAATTTTAGTGGAATTAGTTTTAAAATGTCATTACTCAAAATATAATAATGAATCAAAATCAATGTTTATGTGAATTATTGCTCCAAAGACCTCTCATCAAATATTGCATTTTGAAATATTTTCTGGGGGAAAATATTGCATATTTCGAGTGTTTGCCATATAAAAACAAAGTTTTATTTGACAAAAAAGGCATAAAACAAACAAACAAAATAAAAAGGGGAAAAAAAAATCATAAAAACTTATAATCGACAGATAAATTAAGCTTGAGATTTACGTGTTGAAAGTAAAAAAAAAAAAATATTGTTTACTTTTGGATCCCTAAAAATTTTAGTGGAATTAGTTTTGAAATGTCATTACTCAAAATATAATAATGAATCAAAATCAATGTTTATGTGAATTATTGCTCCAATGACCTCACATCAAATATTGCATTTTGAAATATTTTGGGGTAATATTGCATATTTTGAGTGTTTGCCATACAAAAAACAAAGTTTTATTTGACAAAAAAGGGCATAAAACAAACAAACAAAATAAAAAGGGAAAAAAAATCATAAAAACTTATAATCGACAGATAAATTAAGCTTGAGATTTACGTGTGGAAAGTTAAAAAAATATATATATTCCAAGTTCATGATTATTTGCAAAAAATAACAAAAGTTTCTTAGTTCAAACATGAAATATCTTGTCTTTACCGTCTATTCAATTGAATATAAGTTGAAAAGGATTTGTTGTATTCTCTTTTTATTGACCATTTACACAACGTGACAACTTCACCGCTTTTGGGGTTTCTATTTTTATGACTCAGACCCTTCTGAGTCCCCGGGGCCAAACTTGAGGAGAGCTCTCAAGTTGAAATAAAATGATATATATCGCATTGGTTTTGAAAATGAGAAATATCAAAATGGCCCCAGCATGCTTTGATTGTTTTGACTGTTTTTGTTTAGTTTTGCAGTACACTTATTTATATACTGTAAGTCATTGGCATTGTTAGGCCTATTTTAGGGGGGCTTTAGCCCCCCTAAAATGTTCTTAAGCCCCCCTAAATAATTTGGTGTTTTTAAAAATAAAAATTTTTTTTGTAATTTTTTTATTTTTTATTTTTTGTAAATACATGCCGACATATTCATTATAAAGTGGGCCGAATATGAGTTAAAATAAATAATCATATAACCTGTCGTTATTCACTCAGTTTCCCCTCACTTTTAGCGTGAGGTAGAGAGCCCCTTTAGTGCGTCGCTATCCAATCCATTCCACTTGTTCATATAGAAAATGCCCACATCACTCAAAATCCAGTCCGCATTTTCTCTGCGACCTTGCTTGCGGTCCTTGGACTTGTTCATATAGAAAATGCCCACATCTCTCAAAATCCAGTCCGCATTTTCTCTGCGACCTTGCTTGCGGTCCTTGGACTTGTTCATATAGAAAATGGCCACATCACTCAAAATCCAGTCCGCATTTTCTCTGCGACCTTGCTTGCGGTCCTTGGACTTGTTCATATAGAAAATGCCCACATCACTCAAAATCCAGTCCGCATTTTCTCTGCGACCTTGCTTGCGGTCCTCGGACTTGTTCATATAGAAAATGCCCACATCACTCAAAATCCAGTCCGCATTTTCTCTGCGACCTTGCTTGCGGTCCTTGGACTTGTTCATATAGAAAATGCCCACATCACTCAAAATCCAGTCCGCATTTTCTCTGCGACCTTGCTTGCGGTCCTCGGACTTGTTCATATACAAAATGCCCACATCACTCAAAATCCAGTCCGCATTTTCTCTGCGACCTTGCTTGCGGTCCTTGGACTTGTTCATATACAAAATGCCCACATCACTCAAAATCCAGTCCGCATTTTCTCTGCGACCTTGCTTGCGGTCCTTGGACTTGTTCATATAGAAAATGCCCACATCACTCAAAATCCAGTCCGCATTTTCTCTGCGACCTTGCTTGCGGTCCTTGGACTTGTTCATATACAAAATGCCCACATCACTCAAAGTCCAATCCGCATTTTCTCTGCGACCTTGCTTGCGGTCTTGCAGGTGTACGAAGCACATTAGCACACAGCACTGCAGAACAAGAACCTTGTGTCTGCAATTGTAAATAATTGAGTTTTTAAGTTTTGTGTTTCTTGTCGAATCTATATAAAGTAATATGCATTAGCCTATTGTTAAAATAATGAAAAAAAACATCATTAAATATATTTGTTTTATTGTATTGTTACATTAATAGCTGTTGTATTATTATAGGATGGCTTGTTAAACATTTCATAGGATTTTCAGAGGGAGGAAAAACCAAGACATTTAATATAAAATGTAAAATGAATAAATACATAAAAAGAAAAGAAAAAAATGGTTAAAAGCCGTCGTCCCGGGGAGCGTTTCATTTCGTGCCGTGCATTTTTTTACCGTCCCCGGGACGACGGGACTACGTTAATATCAAACCCTGGAAGTTACATTTTATTGTTTGCATTATTTGTTTCAGCATTGCACTTTGAAGACGGTCCCTCAGCTCTTTGACAGCTTTGGCTCTTTTTCAGATCAGCAGACTGTTTCGGCAGCGTTGAATATATAACAGTGGTGAAAGTACACAACAGTACTTGTTGGAGACACACACACACACACACACACACACACGGCTAACTAGCATTAAAGTCACACACATTTGTGGTCCATGTTGAGAGCTCATGGAGTTGACAAAACTAACACGTACTCACGTATCGATCGTGATGCACACAAAAGCTGTTCTTAACTCACAAAAAAAAAAAAAAAAAAAATGCCGGATACACAACCCCTGATTTATAGTCGCACAAAAGTCTGGCAAACACAACATTTCCAAAGTAATGTTTGGATGGATGGAGATCAATCACATAAGGAAGGCAGCCATGATTGAGGGATGTTTACGTCTAGTAGGCGGGGACCGTGTGTGTGTGTGTGTGTGTGTGTGTGTGTGTGTGTGTGTGTGCGTGTGTGTGTGTGTGTGTGTGTGTGTGTGTGTGTGTGTGTGTGCGCTTGTTTTGGTCACAGTGCTTGAACATGCTGATTAATGCTGAGAGACAGAGAGAGAGAGAGAGAGAGAGAGAAACTACACAATACAATTGTTGCAAGTACACAACACAATTGTTGCAAGTACACAACACAATTGTTGCATGTACACAACACAATTGTTGCAAGTACACAACGCAATTGTTGCAAGTACACAACACAATTGTTGCATGTACACAACACAATTGTTGCAAGTACACAATGCAATTGTTGCTAGTACACAACACAATTGTTGCAAGTACACAACACAATTGTTGCAAGTACACAACACAATTGTTGCATGTACACCACACAATTGTTGCATGTACACAACACAATTGTTGCATGTACACCACACAATTGTTGCATGTACACAACACAATTGTTGCAAGTACACAACACAATTGTTGCAAGTACACGACACAATTGTTGCAAGTACACGACACAATTATGGCATGTACACGACACAATTATGGCATGTACACAACACAATTGTTACATGTACACCACACAATTGTTGCATGTACACAACACAATTGTTGCAAGTACACAACACAATTGTTGCATGTACACAACACAATTGTTGCATGTACACAACACAATTGTTGCATGTACACAACACAATTGTTGCAAGTACACAACACAATTGTTGCAAGTACACCACACAATTGTTGCAAGTACACAACACAATTGTTGCAAGTACACAACACAATTGTTGCAAGTACACAACACAATTGTTGCAAGTACACCACACAATTGTTGCAAGTACACAACACAATTGTTGCATGTACACAACACAATTGTTGCAAGTACACAACACAATTGTTGCAAGTACACCACACAATTGTTGCAAGTACACAACACAATTGTTGCATGTACACAACACAATTGTTGCAAGTACACAACACAATTGTTGCAAGTACACCACACAATTGTTGCAAGTACACAACACAATTGTTGCAAGTACACAACACAATTGTTGCAAGTACACAACACAATTGTTGCATGTACACCACACAATTGTTGCATGTACACAACACAATTGTTGCAAGTACACAACACAATTGTTGCAAGTACACCACACAATTGTTGCGAGCACACAACACAATTGTTGCAAGTACACAATACAATTGTTACAAGTACACAACACAATTGTTGCAAGTACACAACACAATTGTTGCATGTACACAACACAATTGTTGCAAGTACACAACACAATTGTTGCAAGTACACCACACAATTGTTGCAAGTACACAACACAATTGTTGCATGTACACAACACAATTGTTGCAAGTACACAACACAATTGTTGCAAGTACACCACACAATTGTTGCAAGTACACAACACAATTGTTGCATGTACACAACACAATTGTTGCAAGTACACAACACAATTGTTGCAAGTACACCACACAATTGTTGCAAGTACACAACACAATTGTTGCAAGTACACAACACAATTGTTGCAAGTACACAACACAATTGTTGCATGTACAACACACAATTGTTGCATGTACACAACACAATTGTTGCAAGTACACAACACAATTGTTGCAAGTACACAATACAATTGTTGCAAGTACACAACACACTTGTTGCAAGTACACAACACAATTGTTGCAAGTACACAACACAATTGTTGCAAGTACACAACACAATTGTTGCATGTACACAACACAATTGTTGCAAGTACACAACACAATTGTTGCAAGTACACCACACAATTGTTGCGAGTACACAATACAATTGTTGCAAGTACACAACACAATTGTTGCATGTGCACAACACAATTGTTGCAAGTACACCACACAATTGTTGCAAGTACACCACACAATTGTTGCAAGTACACAACACAATTGTTGCAAGTACACAACACAATTGTTGCAAGTACACAACACAATTGTTGCATGTACACAACACAATTGTTGCAAGTACACAACACAATTGTTGCAAGTACACCACACAATTGTTGCAAGTACACAACACAATTGTTGCAAGTACACAACACAATTGTTGCAAGTACACAACACAATTGTTGCATGTACACCACACAATTGCTGCATGTACACAAAACAATTGTTGCAAGTACACAACACAATTGTTGCAAGTACACCACACAATTGTTGCGAGCACACAACACAATTGTTGCAAGTACACAATACAATTGTTACAAGTACACAACACAATTGTTGCAAGTACACAACACAATTGTTGCAAGTACACAACACAATTGTTGCAAGTACACAACACAATTGTTGCATGTACACAACACAATTGTTGCAAGTACACAACACAATTGTTGCAAGTACACCACACAATTGTTGCGAGTACACAATACAATTGTTGCAAGTACACAACACAATTGTTGCAAGTACACAATACAATTGTTGCATGTACACAACACAATTGTTGCATGTACACAACACAATTGTTGCAAGTACACAACACAATTGTTGCGAGCACACAACACAATTGTTGCATGTACACAACACAATTGTTGCAAGTACACAACACAATTGTTGCAAGTACACAATACAATTGTTGCAAGATATGATTTTTGCAAGTACACGGTACGATTGATAGAAGCACACAGTACAATTTTTGGAAGTAGGGTACGATTTTTGCAAGTACGCTGTATGATTGTTTGCAAGTACACGGTACAATTGTTTAAAGTACACAATTCGATTGTTAAAGTATGGTTATCGCAAGTATACACTATGATTCTTTCAAGTACATGGTATGATTCTTGCAATTACGCTGTACGATTGTTGCAAGTACACAGTACGATTGTTTAAAGTACACCACACAATTGTTGCAAGTACACAACACAATTGTTGCAAGTACACAACACAATTGTTGCAAGTACACAACACAATTGTTGCAAGTACACAACACAATTGTTGCATGTACACAACACAATTGTTGCAAGTACACAACACAATTGTTGCAAGTACACCACACAATTGTTGCAAGTACACAACACAATTGTTGCAAGTACACAACACAATTGTTGCAAGTACACAACACAATTGTTGCATGTACAACACACAATTGTTGCATGTACACAACACAATTGTTGCAAGTACACAACACAATTGTTGCAAGTACACAATACAATTGTTGCAAGTACACAACACACTTGTTGCAAGTACACAACACAATTGTTGCAAGTACACAACACAATTGTTGCAAGTACACAACACAATTGTTGCATGTACACAACACAATTGTTGCAAGTACACAACACAATTGTTGCAAGTACACCACACAATTGTTGCGAGTACACAATACAATTGTTGCAAGTACACAACACAATTGTTGCATGTGCACAACACAATTGTTGCAAGTACACCACACAATTGTTGCAAGTACACCACACAATTGTTGCAAGTACACAACACAATTGTTGCAAGTACACAACACAATTGTTGCAAGTACACAACACAATTGTTGCATGTACACAACACAATTGTTGCAAGTACACAACACAATTGTTGCAAGTACACCACACAATTGTTGCAAGTACACAACACAATTGTTGCAAGTACACAACACAATTGTTGCAAGTACACAACACAATTGTTGCATGTACACCACACAATTGCTGCATGTACACAAAACAATTGTTGCAAGTACACAACACAATTGTTGCAAGTACACCACACAATTGTTGCGAGCACACAACACAATTGTTGCAAGTACACAATACAATTGTTACAAGTACACAACACAATTGTTGCAAGTACACAACACAATTGTTGCAAGTACACAACACAATTGTTGCAAGTACACAACACAATTGTTGCATGTACACAACACAATTGTTGCAAGTACACAACACAATTGTTGCAAGTACACCACACAATTGTTGCGAGTACACAATACAATTGTTGCAAGTACACAACACAATTGTTGCAAGTACACAATACAATTGTTGCATGTACACAACACAATTGTTGCATGTACACAACACAATTGTTGCAAGTACACAACACAATTGTTGCGAGCACACAACACAATTGTTGCATGTACACAACACAATTGTTGCAAGTACACAACACAATTGTTGCAAGTACACAATACAATTGTTGCAAGATATGATTTTTGCAAGTACACGGTACGATTGATAGAAGCACACAGTACAATTTTTGGAAGTAGGGTACGATGTTTGCAAGTACGCTGTATGATTGTTTGCAAGTACACGGTACAATTGTTTAAAGTACACAATTCGATTGTTAAAGTATGGTTATCGCAAGTATACACTATGATTCTTTCAAGTACATGGTATGATTCTTGCAATTACGCTGTACGATTGTTGCAAGTACACAGTACGATTGTTTAAAGTACACGGTATGATTGTTGCAAGTACACAATACGGTTTTCTGAAAGTACACAATACGATTGTTAAGGTATGGTTGTTGCAAGTACACAATACGATTCTTTCAAGTACACGGTACGATTCCTGCAAGCACACGGTATGATTTTTGCAAGTACACGGTTCGATTGATAGAAGTACACAGTACAATTTTTGGAAGTACGCTGTATGATTGTTGCAAGTACACGATACGATTGCTGAAAGTGCACAATACGATTGTTAAAGTATGGTTATTGCAAGTACACAATATGACTCTTTGAAGTACACGGTACGATTCTTGCAAGTACCCGGTATGGTTGTTTAAGGACACGGTACGATTGCTGCAAGTACATGGTTCGATTGTTTAAAGTACGCGGTATGATTGTTGCGAGTACACAATACGATTGTTTAAAGTACTTCTTGGTAGTATTAAATAGGTGGTAGTATTAAATAGGTGGTAGTATTAAATATGTGGTAGTATTAAGTCATTTATGCAGGGAAGAGGCTGAGAGGATTTGGGAGGAGCGCTGCTGCAAGAGCGAGGGGGCGGGAGTGGAATTTAGGCAGGAAGGAGGGACAAAGATGTGAGGAGAGGATTTGGGTGCAGTTGTTGTATTACTTGAAGATGTGGCGAGACGGGACTTTGTTTCATTCGCTTTTTGGGAGTCTTTCACTCACAAAGAAATGGCTGGAATATCAACACAATGAAAGTTGTTTTCATACCAATTATTCATTCATTAATACACATAGTGCACACACACATAGTACACACACACATAGTACACACACACATAGTACACACAAATAGTACACACACATAGTACACACACACATAGTACACACACACATAGTACACACACATAGTACACACACACATAGTACACACACACATAGTACACACAAATAGTACACACACAAATAGTACACACAAATAGTACACACACATAGTACACACACACATAGTACACACACATAATACACACACATAGTGCACACACATAGTACACACACATAGTACACACACATAGTACAGACACAAATAGTACACACACATAGTACACACACACATAGTACACACACACATAGTACACACACACATAGTACACACACACAAATAGTACACACACATAGTACACACACACATAGTACACACACAGTACTACAACGGAGGACATGTAGTGTTGAGATGACTGGCTATGGAGGTGTTTCCATACAAAGTAGTTCTTCAAGGGCTTGAAGTGATACAGTTTTGCAGATTTGTGTCACTCCAAGACGCAGAGGCGGCAGGCTACGGGCAGGTGAGAATTCCTCTACTGAAGGACAACCCAAGGGCAAAGCAAAATTGGACGCTAACGCAGATAACATAAACAAAAGAAGGCTGTTTTGAAAAACACCCCCCCGAGGACACCTCAGAGATGGACGCTCTGACCTCAACAACACCCGGGAGTTGAAGTTGCAGAGCGACACCATTCCCCTTAGGAGTGATGGGCGGCTGAGTAGCGCTTATACAGCAGCCTCCGTAGCCCCCACCCCCTACCCTCTGTTGCAAGTTTTGTTGATTCTATATAACTTGTTGGCTATGAGGTTTTTTCCCCCTTGGCCTCAGTCTGGACCCCCTCCCAGTCCAGCCTTTGACTGAATATTTGTTTTTTGTCTTTTGATTGTCAATTAAAGACAAAGACACAAATACAAAAATGGCCCCACAAAGACATATGTCCCCTCTATCTATCTATCTATCTATCTATCTATCTATCTATCTATCTATCTATCTATCTATCTATCTATCTATCTATCTATCTATCTATCTATCTATCTATCTATCTATCTATCTATCTAGTACATTGTTAACTCTTTAAGTGACTCCAAGGACGTCCAAGGATACTTCGGCACATCTCTGAATGGAAATGAACGTACAAATGTGTCGCTTGCTTAAAAATGAGCACGATCTTGAATCTGACGCTCGTCCGTCCTAAACGCCGGTGAAAATACTCCAATGTTTTTCATGGGGTAGCGTAGGAGTGTGTCGAGTTCACTTGGTACTCTCTGCACCACTTTTGGAGCGGGAGTGACGGCACGAGTGTACGAGAGGGCTCTTCATGACGAGGCTACACGGGGACGCGGCCAATCAGAGCGGAGTGGACGTTGATGAGAGACATCCTGTTAGGCGGGGAGGACAACATTCAACATGCTGGGAACAAAGTTATGCAAATACTCTCCAAACTCTTCATGATTTTACACACAGACATATATATATATATATATATATATATATATATATATACACATACATGTATATATAATATATATATGTATATATATGCATAAATGTATATATATATATATATACATACAGTGGGGCAAAAAAGTATTTAGTCAGCCACCCATTGACAATCAATGGGTGGCTGACTAAATACTTTTTTGCCCCACTGTATATACACAAATATATATGTACATATATATATACACACATATATATACACACACACATATATGTACATATATACACACACACATATATGTACATATATACACACACATTTATATACATATATACAGTATATACATATATACACACACATATATATGTACATATATACACACATATATATGTACATATATATACACATATATACATATACATACACACATATATATATATGTAAGAGATGTATGTCCCCACAACATGTCCCCTTTAAGACAAAAATGTCCCCACAACATATGTGCCCACAAAGACAAATGTCCCCCCAAAATACAAAAATGGTCCCCACAAAGACAAAAATGTCCCCACAAAGACATATGTCCCCTCGAAGATAAAATGGCCCCAAAAACATGTACGTCTCATAACATGTCCGCATGAAGACAAAAATGTCCCCACAAAGACAACATGGCCCCACAAAGATGTACGTCCCCATAAAATGGCACCACAAAGACAAAAATGTCCCCACAAAGACAAATGTCCCCTCAAAGACAACATGGCCCCACAAAGATGTACGTCCCCATAAAATGGCACCACGAAGACAAAAATGTCCCCACAAAGACAAAATGACTCCACAAAGATGTATGTCCTCATAACATGTCCCCAATAAGACAAAAATGTCCCCACAAAGAAATACGTCCCCTCAAAGACAAAAATGTCCCCATGAAGACAAAAATGTGCCCACAAAGACATATGTCCCCTCAAAGACAACATGGCCCCACAAAGATGTGCGTCCCCATAACATGTCCCCATTAAGACAAAAATGTCCCCACAAAGACATACGTCCCCTCGAAGATAAAATGGCTCCACAAACATGTACGTCCCATAACATGTCCCCATTAAGACAAAAATGTCCCCACAAAGACAACATGGCCCCACAAAGATGCGCGTCCCCATAACATGTCCCCATTAAGACAAAAATGTCCCCACAAAGACATATGTCCCCTCGAAGATAAAATGGCTCCACAAACATGTACGTCCCATAACATGTCCCCATTAAGACAAAAATGTCCCCACAAAGACAACATGGCCCCACAAAGATGTACGTCCCCATATCATGTCCCCATTAAGACAAAAATGTCCCCACAAAGACAAATGTCCCCTCAAAGACAACATGGCCCCACAATAATGTACGTCCCCATAACATGTCCCCATTAAGACAAAAATGTCCCCACAAAGACATATGTCCCCTCAAAGATAAAATGGCTCCACAAACATGTACGTCCCATAACATGTCCCCATTAAGACAGAAATGTCCCCTCGAAGACATATGTCCCCTCGAAGACAACATGGCCCCACAAAAGATGTACGTCCCCATAACATGTCCCTTTTAAGACAAAAATGTCCCCACAAAGACAAAATGGCCCAACAAAGATGTACATCTCCACAACATGGGGACAAAAATGTCCCCACAAAGACATATGTCCCCTCGAAGACAACATGGCCCCACAAAGATGTACGTCCCCATAACATGTCCCCACAAAGATGTACGTCCCCATAACATGTCCCCTGTAAGACAAAAATGTCCCCACAAAGACATATGTCACCTCAAAGACAACATGGCCCCACAAAGATGTACGTCCCCATAACATGTCCCCTGTAAGACAAAAATGTCCCCACAAAGACATATGTCCCCTCAAAGATAAAATGGCTCCACAAACATGTACGTCCCATAACATGTCCCCATTAAGACAAAAATGTCCCCACAAAGACATATGTCCCCTCAAAGACAACATGGCCCCACAAAGATGTACGTCCCCATAACATGTCCCCATTAAGACAAAAATGTCCCCACCAAGACAAATGTCCCCTAGAAGACAACATGGCCCCACAATAATGTACGTCCCCATATCATGTCCCCATTAAGACAAAAATGTCCCCACAAAGACATATGTCCCCTCGAAGATAAAATGGCTCCACAAACATGTACGTCCCATAACATGTCCCCATTAAGACAAAAATGTCCCCACAAAGACAACATGGCCCCACAAAGATGTACGTCCCCATATCATGTCCCCATTAAGACAAAAATGTCCCCACAAAGACAAATGTCCCCTCAAAGACAACATGGCCCCACAAAGATGTACGTCCCCATAACATGTCCCCATTAAGACAAAAATGTCCCCACAAAGACATATGTCCCCTCAAAGATAAAATGGCTCCACAAACATGTACGTCCCATAACATGTCCCCATTAAGACAGAAATGTCCCCTCGAAGACATATGTCCCCTCGAAGACAACATGGCCCCACAAAAGATGTACGTCCCCATAACATGTCCCTTTTAAGACAAAAATGTCCCCACAAAGACAAAATGGCCCCACAAAGATGTACGTCCCCATAACATGTCCCCTGTAAGACAAAAATGTCCCCACAAAGACATATGTCACCTCAAAGACAACATGGCCCCACAAAGATGTACGTCCCCATATCATGTCCCCATTAAGACAAAAATGTCCCCACAAAGACATATGTCCCCTCAAAGATAAAATGGCTCCACAAACATGTACGTCCCATAACATGTCCCCTTTAAGACAAAAATGTCCCCACAAAGACAAATATCCCCTCGAAGACAAAATGGCTCTACAAAGATGTACGTCCCCATAACATGTCCCCATTAAGACAAAAATGTCCCCACAAAGACAGCATGGCCCCACAAAGATGTACGTCCCCATAACATGTCCCCATTAAGACAAAAATGTCCCCACAAAGACATATGTCCCCTCAAAGATAAAATGGCTCCACAAACATGTACGTCCCATAACATGTCCCCATTAAGACAGAAATGTCCCCTCGAAGACATATGTCCCCTCGAAGACAACATGGCCCCACAAAAGATGTACGTCCCCATAACATGTCCCTTTTAAGACAAAAATGTCCCCACAAAGACAAAATGGCCCCACAAAGATGTACGTCCCCATAACATGTCCCCTGTAAGACAAAAATGTCCCCACAAAGACATATGTCACCTCAAAGACAACATGGCCCCACAAAGATGTACGTCCCCATATCATGTCCCCATTAAGACAAAAATGTCCCCACAAAGACATATGTCCCCTCAAAGATAAAATGGCTCCACAAACATGTACGTCCCATAACATGTCCCCTTTAAGACAAAAATGTCCCCACAAAGACAAATATCCCCTCGAAGACAAAATGGCTCTACAAAGATGTACGTCCCCATAACATGTCCCCATTAAGACAAAAATGTCCCCACAAAGACATATGTCCCCTCAAAGACAACATGGCCCCACAATAATGTACGTCCCCATATCATGTCCCCATTAAGACAAAAATGTCCCCACAAAGACATATGTCCCCTCGAAGATAAAATGGCTCCACAAAGATGTACGTCCCATAACATGTCCGCATTAAGACAAAAATGTCCCCACAAAGACAAATGTCCCCTCAAAGACAGCATGGCCCCACAAAGATGTACGTCCCCATAACATGTCCCCATTAAGACAAAAATGTCCCCACCAAGACAAATGTCCCCTCAAAGACAGCATGGCCCCACAAAGATGTATGTCCC
>NC_084733.1:2430438-2450438 GCF_033978785.1 Entelurus aequoreus | reverse complement strand
GAGGTCACGGTTCGGTTCATTTTCGGTACAGTAAGAAAACAACAATATATACATTTTTTGGTTATTTATTTACCAAATTTGTAAACAATGGCTTTATCCTTTGAACATTGGGAACACTATAATAATTCTGCCCACGTTAATCAACATTAAACTGCCTCAAGTTGTTGCTCAGATGAAATAAAAGGACACAACTTTTCTTCTACATATAAAAAGTGCAACATTAAACAGTTTCAAGTCAACTCATCATGCTTCATTTATGACAGCATTTGGGAAGCCTGTAGTTGATTTATGATGTAAATGTTGTATTATTATCAACATGTGATAGCAGGGACCCTGCCATTCAAAACTAGGCTGCTACATTACTAATGATTCATGTAACTATAGCTGAAAAATAGTACAATAGGAGGGACTATTCATCCCTGAACACCATGGAGTTCATGTAGGCTTAATGATGCACTTACATTATTATATCAACTATCAGAGAGAGAAACTCCTCATTTAACATAATGTCCTTTTTTGCTGCTTCAACACAGCTCAATCAACACAGAAAAAGGTCAAGTGAAATAACAGACAGACAGGGCTTTGCTGTCCGTAACACACACACACATCGCAAAATGAGCTAACGTTACGCTAAACGCTAATCAGCCTTCACCTCAAGCCAGGACTGCGAGCAAGCTGAAGTTGCCGTTTATATTTCTAGAAGGTCAACGGGCTCATAGTGATGTTACTAGTAGTTGACTGGGAGGTGTTTATTATCATTTGGGGAGAGTCCGCAGCCTGATGATTACCTGCTAAACGCTAAGCACTGACTACATGCGCTCTGAATACGCACTGCTGATTGGCTGTTACCGCTCTGTTTGTAACCAATCAGATGGTTGTGTGGGTGGGACAATGCTGGGTGCTGCGTAGACGACTGACAGAGAAGGAGGAAGTGTAGGCGGCTACTTAATATGTCCGTGTGGAAACTCGTTCGGTACACCTCCGAACCGAACCGAAACGGTTCAATACAAATACACGTACCGTTACACCCCTAGCGTTCATAGGGATTACACATACATGTTCATATAGATTACACACATGTACAGTGTTTTTATATATATATATTACACACATAAATAGTGTGTTTATATGGATTACAAGCATATATATACGGTGTGTTTATATGAATTATACACATATATAGTGCGTTCATATGTATTACACACATATGGTCATATAGATTACACACATATACAGTGTGTTTATATGGATTACACACATATATAGTGCGTTCATATAGATTACACACATATATAGTGCGTTTATATGGATTACACACATAAATAGTGTGTTTATATGGATTACAAACATATATATACGGTGTGTTTATATGAATTATACACATATATAGTGCATTCATATGGATTACACATACATGTTCATATGGATTACACACATATATAGTGTGTTTATATGGATTACGCACATATGTTCATATAGATTACACACATATATAGTGTGTTTATATGGATTACACACATATTCATATATATTACACACATATATAGTGTGTTTATATGAATTACACACATATATAGTGCGTTCATATGGATTACACACATATATAGTGTATTTATATGGATTACACACATGTTCATATAGATTACACACATAAATAGTGTGTTTATATGGATTACACACATATGTTCATACAGATTACACACATATATAGTGTGTTTATATGGATTACACACATATGGTCATATAGATTACACACATATAGTGTGTTTATATGGATTACACACATATAGAGTGTGTTCATATGGATTACAAACATATATAGTGTGTTTATATGGATTACACACATACATAGTGCATTCATATAGATTACACACATATATAGTGTTTATATAGATTACACACATATAGTGTGTTCATATGGATTACAAACATATAGTGAGTTTGTATAGATTACACACATATATAGTGCGTTTATATGAATTACACACATATATAGTGTTTATATAGATTACACACATATAGTGTGTTCATATGGATTACAAACATATAGTGAGTTTATATAGATTACACATATATAGTGCGTTTATATGAATTACACACATATATAGTGCATTCATATGGATTACACATACATGTTCATATAGATTACACACATATATAGTGTGTTTATATGGATTACACACATTTTTATATAGATTACACACATATATAGTGTGTTTATATGGACTACACACATATGTTCATATAGATTACACACATAAATAGTGTGTTTATATAGATTACACACATATGTTCATATAGATTACACACATAAATAGTGTGTTTATATAGATTACACACATATGTTCATATAGATTACACACATATATAGTGTGTTTATATGGATTACACACATATGGTCATATAGATTACACACATATAGTGTGTTTATATGGATTACACACATATATATATATATAGTGTGTTTATATAGATTACACACATATAGAGTGTGTTCATATGGATTACAAACATATATAGTGTGTTTATATGGATTACACACATATATAGTGCGTTCATATAGATTACACACATATATAGTGTGTTTATATAGATTACACACATATGTTCATATGGATTACAAACATATATAGTGAGTTTATATGGATTACACACATATATATAGTGTGTTTATATAGATTACACACATATATATAGTGTGTTCATATGGATTACAAACATATATAGTGAGTTTATATGGATTACACACATATATATAGTGTGTTTATATAGATTACACACATATATAGTGTGTTCATATGGATTACAAACATATATAGTATGTTTATATGGATTACACACATATATAGTGCGTTCATATAGATTACACACATATATAGTGTGTTTATATAGATTACACACATATGTTCATATGGATTACAAACATATATAGTGAGTTTATATGGATTACACACATATATATAGTGTGTTTATATAGATTACACACATATATATAGTGTGTTCATACGGAGTACAAACATATAGTGAGTTTATATGGATTACAAACATATATAGTGAGTTTATATGGATTACACACATATATAGTGAGTTTATATGGATTACACACATATATATAGTGTGTTCATATGGATTACAAACATATATAGTGAGTTTATATGGATTACACACATATATATAGTGTGTTTATATAGATTACAAACATATAGAGTGTGTTTATACATCCAGTAAGAGTGTCTTTATATAGATCTAGATCTTCAAAGTAGGTTTATTTTCATCCTACTGCGTTCTCTCCATTTCCATTTTTTCTACCCCAACCTCTTTTGTTCCTTTAGGTCGCCTAAGTGCCCCCACCCCCCATCCCCCCTCAACCCCCCTCAACACCCCAGTCCTCCTCAGCCTTCATCTTGTATTCCTCTTCCACATCCCTCACTCACTCAGTCACTCACTCACTCACTCACTCACTCACTCACTCACTCCGTCCTCATCTCTGATTCCCAGTGACCGTCGATCCCCCAGGCGGCTCCATCAGACTCCCCCACCATGTCTTTAATGGTGTGTGTGTGTGTGTGTGTGTGTGTGTGTGTTCCCATGCAGGGCAAGGTTATGTAAACAGCTAATGTGTTACATTGTGGAGCACATGCACAAAGATCATTGTGTCAACGACGCTCCACTCCTTCTTCCTTCCACCTTTCCTGACAAATATTCACCACATCCTGGTCCTCTTTTGGGACATTCCTAAATATATTACCCACAATTCCATATTACATGACAAATATTCACCACACCCTGGTCCTCTTTTGGGACATTCCTAAATATATTACCCACAATTCCATATTACATGACAAATATTCACCACATCCTGGTCCTCTTTTGGGACATTCCTAAATATATTACCCACAATTCCATATTACATGACAAATATTCACCACATCCTGGTCCTCTTTTGGGACATTCCTAAATATATTACCCACAATTCCATATTACATGACAAATATTCACCACATCCTGGTCCTCTTTTGGGACATTCCTAAATATATTACCCACAATTCCATATTACATGACAAATATTCACCACACCCTGGTCCTCTTTTGGGACATTCCTAAATATATTACCCACAATTCCATATTACATGACAAATATTCACCACACCCTGGTCCTCTTTTGGGACATTCCTAAATATATTACCCACAATTCCATATTACATGACAAATATTCACCACATCCTGGTCCTCTTTTGGGACATTCCTAAATATATTACCCACAATTCCAGATTACATGACAAATATTCACCACATCCTGGTCCTCTTTTGGGACATTCCTAAATATATTACCCACAATTCCAGATTACATGACAAATATTCACCACATCCTGGTCCTCTTTTGGGAAATTCCTAAATATATTAC
Source organism: Entelurus aequoreus (assembly GCF_033978785.1). Classification (NCBI taxonomy): domain Eukaryota; kingdom Metazoa; phylum Chordata; class Actinopteri; order Syngnathiformes; family Syngnathidae; genus Entelurus; species Entelurus aequoreus. The sequence continues at coordinate 2,446,033 of NC_084733.1, read as the reverse complement.
CCACAATTCCATATTACATGACAAATATTCACCACACCCTGGTCCTCTTTTGGGACATTCCTAAATATATTACCCACAATTCCAGATTACATGACAAATATTCACCACATCCTGGTCCTCTTTTGGGACATTCCTAAATATATTACCCACAATTCCATATTACCACTGACAAACATTAAAGTGAAAATGAATTGACAACACTTAAATTTACATTTCTAATATCACTATTATTGTTATTACTATATGATTATTGTTGTTATTAATATTATTATTATTACATTTATACTGTATTTTTTTTAAAACAATTTTTACTGTATTTTTACTATAATTTTATCATGACTATATATGATGATGACTATTATTATAACATATAATTACTACTACATTTGTATTGACCAATATTACTATATTATCATGATATAGATTATCGTTATTATTAATAGTACTATATCAATATTAATACTATATTATTTTATAATTAGTATCACTACATTATGGTGATGATTATTACTATTATTACTTTATCATTTTATCAATATAACTATACTATTGATTATTAACACTATATTATTATTACTATATTATGATGATAATGACGCTTATTATTATTATATTTGTAATACTGTATTATTTTATCATTCTTACTGTATTATTACTATATCATATTACTATATTATCATTACTATATTATGATTTTTACCATATATATTTTTTTAAATCAATATAACTAGATTTTTTATTTGATTATTATCATATTATAATGATTATCACTATTATTATTACCACAATAATCTTTTAAATCATTATTACTATATTTTTATTTGATCATATTATAATGATTACTATTATTATTACTTTATCAACATAACTATAATATGATTATTAATACTATATTAATAATATTACTGCTACATTATGATGATGCTTATTATTATATTTTTAATAATACTGTATTATTCTGTTATTCTTACTGTATTAATATTACTATATTATTATATTATCATGTTGTCCTTACTATATTATTATGATTATTATCTTTTTTTTTTCATCATTACTATATTTTTATTGAATCATTATTATTATTATTATATTATCATGATAATGGATATCATTATTAATAGTACTAGATCAATAGTATTACTATATTATTATTACATAATTAGTATCACTACATTATGGTGATGATTATTACTATTATTACTTTATCATTTTATCAATATAACTATAATATTTTGATTATTTACACTATATTATTATTATTACTATATTATGATGATAATGACACTTATTATAATATTTTTAATACTGTATTATTTTATCATTCTTACTGTATTATTATTACTATATCATATTGCTATATTATCATGTTATCATTACTATATTATGATTACCATAATATTTTTTTATCATTATTACTATATTTTTTTGATCATTATCATATTATAATGATTATTATTATTATTTTTATTACTTATGGTGATGATTATTACTATTATTACTTTATCATAATATCAATATAACTATAATATTTTGATTATTTACACTATATTATTATTATTACTATATTATGATGATAATGACACTTATTATAATATTTTTAATACTGTATTATTTTATCATTCTTACTGTATTATTATTACTATATCATATTATCATGTTATCATTACTATATTATGATTACCATAATATTTTTTTATCATTATTACTATATTTTTTTATCATTATCATATTATAATGATTATTATTATTATAATTACTTTATCATTTTATCAACATAACTGTAATATGATTATTAATACTATATTGATAATATTACTACTACATTATGATGATGCTTATTATATTTTTAATGATACTGTATTATTTTATCATTCTTCCTGTATTTATATTACTATATTATTATATTATCATGTTGTCTTTACTATATTATTACGATTATCCTTTTTTTCTTCATCATTACCATATTTTAATTTAATCATTATTATTATATTATCATGATGATGATTATCATTATTAATAGTACGAGATCTATATTATCAGTTTATAAGTAGTATCACTACATTATCAATCAATCAATCAATCAATGTTTATTTATATAGCCCTAAATCACAAGTGTCTCAAAGGGCTGTACAAGCCACAACGACATCCTCGGTACAGAGCCCACATACGGGCAAGGAAAAACTCACCCCAGTGGGACGTCGGTGAATGACTATGAGAAACCTTGGAGAGGACCGCATATTATGGTGATGATTATTACTATTATTACGTTATTGTCATTTAATCAATATTACTACTATATTATTATGATTATTATTATTGTATTATTACTACAGTATATAATTATTTTATCACTATTATGACTATAATAGGATTATTGGCATTACTACCATTATATTACTATTTCTATATTATTATTTTATTATTATGACGATAATATTATGATTGATTATTAGTATTACCACCATTATATTACTATATCTATATCATTTTTTCTAATAATCATGACTATATTATGAATATGCACATGATGATTATGACTAGAGGTGAAACGTGCGAAACAGAAAGAAGAAAAAAAAAGGTCATGCTGATTTGTTTCTACCTGCCAGCGGAGCAAAGCCTCCTTTCTTCTTCTATTGCGTCCACAGAAGATGACACACATCCTGCCGTTTGATTGGCCGACAAAGAGGACCCCTTTGATCGGCCCCCGGGGGGCCCGTCCCCGCCGCGCTCTACGACGACCTTCAGGAAAAGTTGGTCTTTGATTGTGCTTCAACGCGTTCCACGATAATAACTGCAATCATACTTTCCCCTTTCATTGCAATTTGCTCCCAATCAGGAGCAATTAAAAGCCAACTTTCCCCCAAAACTTGTCACCACCTTCAGCCTGAAGCCCTCTTTAGCGCCGCCCTAGTGGCTCCCTGGAGCATTGTTAAAAAAGGATTGAAAATGGAAAAAAGATGCGGAAAATATTTTTTTGGTTTTAGTATGTTTTTAGTTTGAGGACACAAACCTTCCCAATTGTTACACAATATGTTTGTGTGTACGCTTCACTGATGACACTATTTGCTCAACATCGCTTTGTCCTACTCATTTCGGCGGTTCTTGAACTCACCATAGTGTGGACTGTGACGCAACAGTTTGTTTACATGCACAACTTATTACTATATTTTTATTTGATCAGAATGATCATATTATGATTATTACTATTATTATTACTTTATCATTTTATCAACATAACTATATGTTTATTAATACTATATTATTAATAATATTACTACTACATTATGATGATGCTTATCATTAATAATACTGTATTATTTTATCATTCTTACTGTATTAACATTACTATATTATTATATTATGTTGTCTTTACTATATTATTACGATTATTATATATTATAAAATGTAGTAATGATGAAAAAATATATAATAAAATATATATTCTATTATAAAATATATATTTTTTCATCATTACTACATTTTTATTTAATCATTATTATTATATTATCATGATAATGATTATCATTATTAATAGTACTAGATCAATATTATTACTATACTATTATTATTATTGAACTCACCATAGTGTGGACTGTGACGCAACAGTTTGTTTACATGCACAACTTATTACTATATTTTTATTTGATCATAATTATCATATTGTGATTATTACTATTATTACTTTATCATTGTATCAACATAACTATAATATGTTTATTAATACTATATTATTAATAATATTACTACTACATTATGATGATGCTTATCATTATATTTTCAATACTGCATTATTTTATCATTCTTACTGTATTAATATTATTATATTATGTTGTCCTTACTATATTATTACGATTATTATATATTCTTTCATCATTACTACATTTTTATTTAATCATTATTTTTATATTATCGTGATAATGATTATCATTATTAATAGTACTAGATCAATATTATTACTATATTAATATTATTATTGAACTCACCACAGTGTGGACTGTGACACAACAGTTTGTTTACATGCACAACTTATTACTATATTTTTATTTAATCAGAATTATCATATTATGATTATTACTATTATTATTACTTTATCATTTTATCAACATAACTATAATATGTTTATTAATACTATATTATTAAAAATATTACTACTACATTATGATGATGCTTATCACTATATTTTCAATACTGTATTATTTGATCATTTTTACTGTATTAATATTATTATATTATCATGTTGTCCTTACTATATTATTACGATTATTATATATTCTTTCATCATTACTACATTTTTATTTAACCATTATTATTATATTATCATGATAATGATTATCATTATTAATAGTACTAGATCAATATTATTACTATATTATTATTATTATTGAACTCATTACAGTGTGGATTGTGACGCAACAGTTTGTTTACATGCACAACTTATTACTATATTTTTATTTGATCAGAATTATCATATTATGATTATTACTATTATTATTACTTTATCATTTTATCAACATAACTATAATATGTTTATTAATACTATATTATTAATAATATTACTACTACATTATGATGATGCTTATCATTATATTTTCAATACTGTATTATTTGATCATTCTTACTGTATTAATATTATTATATTATCATGTTGTCCTTACTAAATTATTACTATTATTATATATTCTTTCATCATTACTACATTTTTATTTAATCATTATTATTATATTATCATGATAATGATTATCATTATTAATAGTACTAGATCAATATTATTACTATATTATTATTATTATTGAACTCACTACAGTGTGAACTGTGACGCAACAGTTTGTTTACATGCACAACTTATTACTATATTTTTATTTGATCAGAATGATCATGTTATGATTATTACTATTATTATTATTTTATCATTTTATCAACATAACTATAATATGTTTATTAATACTATATTATTAAAAATATCACTACTACATTATGATGATGCTTATCATTATATTTTCAATACTGTATTATTTGATCATTCTTACTGTATTAATATTATCATGTTGTCCTTACTATATTATTACGATTATTATATATTCTTTCATCATTACTATATTTTTATTTAATCATTGCTATATTATCATGATAATGATTATCATTATTAATAGTACTAGATCAATATTATTACTATATTATTATTATTATTGAACTCACTACAGTGTGGACTGTGACGCAACAGTTTGTTTACATGCACAACTTATTACTATATTTTTTATTTGATCATAATTATCATATTATGATTATTACTATTATTACTTTATCATTGTATCAACATAACTATAATATGTTTATTAATACTATTTTATTAATAATTTTACTACTATATTATGATGATGCTTATCATTATATTTTCAATACTGCATTATTTTATCATTCTTACTGTATTAATATTATTATATTATCACGTTGTCCTTATTATATTATTACGATTATTATATATTCTTTCATCATTACTACATTTTTATTTAACCATTATTATTATATTATCATGATAATGATTATCATTATTAATAGTACTAGATCAATATTATTACTATATTATTATTATTATTGAACTCACTACAGTGTGGACTGTGACACAACAGTTTGTTTACATGCACAACTTATTACTTTATCTTTATTTGATCAGAATTATCATATTATGATTATTACTATTATTATTATTTCATCATTTTATCAACATAACTATAATATGTTTATTAATACTATATTATTACTACATTATGATGATGCTTATCATTAATAATACTGTATTATTTTATCATTCTTACTGTATTAACATTACTATATTATTATATTATGTTGTCTTTACTATATTATTATGATTATTATATATTCTTTCATCATTACTACATTTTTATTTAATCATTATTATTATATTATCATGATCATGATTATCCTTATTAATAGTACTAGATCAATATTATTATTATTATTATTGAACTCACCACAGTGTGGACTGTGACGCAACAGTTTGTTTACACGTCTAACTTTCTCCGACGCTGCCACAGAAAGACGTGTTTTTATGCCCACTCCTTCTTTGTCTCATTTCGTCCACCAAAAGTTTAAGGCTGTGCTTGAATGCACAAAGGTGAGCTCTGTTGACGTTATTGACTTGTTGGGAGTTCTTGGTCGGTGCATGACTGCAAGCTAATCGATGCTAACATGCTATCGAGGCTAGCTGCATGTGCGTATTGCATCAGTATGCCTCATTTGTTGGTATATTTGAGCTCATTTATTATCCTTTACTTTTGCATGTCTCGTGACACATTATCTGTATGTCATATTGGCTGCATTTCTCATAGTTGTTTGTGTGCCATGTTGTTCCAGACCACAGCAAACGTTAGATTAACTTAGACTTAAACAAACTTTCATGATACTCAAGGGAAATGCCAAAGATGCACATACTTGTTGGTTCAGCTAAATTTGTCGGTTTTCTGACATGGACTTGTTTCTTCAGCATTGTCCACACGTTCTAGCCTGATTTAGCCATTCCTTTACCACTTTTGAGGTGTGTTTGGGGTCATTGTCCTGTTGGAACACCCAACTGCGCCCAACCTCCGGGCTGATGGTTTTAAGCTTGTCCTGAACAATTTGGAGCTAATCCTCCTTTTTCTTTGTCCCATTTAAAGCAGCAGTTCCATTGGCAGAAAAAACAGGCCCAGAGCATAATACTACCACCGCCATGCTTGGCGGTAGGGGTGGTGTTCCTGGGATTAAAGGCCTCCTCCAAACATATTGCTGGGCATTGTGGCCAAACAGCTCCATTTTTGTTTCATCTGACCACAGAACTTTCCTCCAGAAGGTTTTTATCTTTGTCCATGTGATGATTACAAGAACATTTGCATAATTAATTGTGTAGCTATTTAAAAAACACAATCTGCTAACTATTTACCTATTTACTAGGGGTGTAACGGTACACACAAATTTGGGTTTCGGTACGTACCTCGGTTTAGAGGTCACGGTTCGGTTCATTTTCGGTACAGTAAGAAAACAACAAAATATACATTTTTGGGGTTATTTATTTACCAAATTTGCAAAATCTTCCACCAAAAATATTAGAGATGTCCAATAATATCGGTCTGCCGATATTATCGGCCGATAAATGCGTTAAAATTTAATATGGGAAATTATCGGTATCGGTTTTTTTTATTATCAGTATCGTTTTTTTGTTTGTTTTTTTTAAAATTAAATCCACATAAAAAACACAAGATACACTTACAATTAGTGCACCAACCCAAAAAACCTCCCTCCCCCATTTCTTTCTGTTATCAATATTCTGGTTCCTACATGATATATCAATATATATCAATACAGTCTGCAAGGGATACAGTCCGTAAGCACACATGATTGTGCGTGCTGCTGCTCCACTAATAGTACTAACCTTTAACAGTTAATTTTACAAATTTTCATTAATTACTAGTTTCTATGTAACTGTTTTTATATTGTTGTACTTTCTTTTTTATTCAAGAAAATGTTTTTAATTTATTTATCTTATTTTATTTTATTCATTTTTAAAAAAAAGTACCTTATCTTCACTAGGGATGTCCGATAATTTGCCGATATCCGATATGCCGATATTGTCCAACTCTTTAATTACTGATACCGATATCAACCGATATATGCAGTCGTGGAATTAACACATTATTATGCCTAATTTGGACAACCAGGTATGGTGAAGATAAGGTACTTTAAAAAAATAAAAAATAAAATAAGATAACTAAATTAAAAACATTTTCTTGAATAAAAAAGAAAGTACAACAATTGCACTAATTGTAAGTGTATCTTGTGTTTTTTATGTTGATTAAAAACAAAACAAAAAAAACAATTAAAAAACCGATACAGATAATAAAAAAACCGATACCGATAATTTCCGATATTACATTTTAACACATTTATCGGCCGATAATATCGGCAGGCCGATATTATCGGACATCCCTAATCTTCACCATACCTGGTTGTCCAAATTAGGCATAATAATGTGTTAATTCCACGACTGTATATATCGGTTGATATCGGTATCGGTTGATATCGGTATCGGTAATTAAAGAGTTGGACAATATCGGCATATCGGATATCGACAAAAAGCCATTATCGGACATCCCTAACCATACGTCCTCTTTCAGGTACTTTTTTAAAAAGTAACTTATCTTCACCATACCTGGTTGTCCAAATTAGGCATAATAATGTGTTAATTCCACGACTGTATATATCGGTTGATATCGGTATCGGTTGATATCGGTATCGGTAATTAAAGAGTTGGACAATATCGGAATATCGGATATCGGCAAAAAGCCATAATCGGACATCCCTAGTGAAGATAAGGTACTTTTTAAAAAAATGAATCAAATAAAATAAGATAAATAAATTTAAAACATTTTCTTGAATAAAAAAGAAAGTAAAACAATATAAAAACAGTTACATAGAAACTAGTAATTAATGAAAATTAGTAAAATTAAGTGTTAAAGGTTAGTACTATTAGTGGAGCAGCAGCACGCACAATCATGTGTGCTTACGGACTGTATCCCTTGCAGACTGTATTGATATATATTGATATATAATGTAGGAAGCAGAATATTAATAACAGAAAGAAACAACCCTTTTGTGTGAATGAGTGTAAATGGGGGAGGGAGGTTTTTTGGGTTGGTGCACTAATTGTAAGTGTATCTTGTGTTTTTTATGTAGATTTAATAAAAAAAATAAATTAAAAAAAAAACAAAAAAAAACGATACTGATAATAAAAAAAACGATACCGATAATTTCCGATATTACATTTTAACGCATTTATCGGCTGCCGATATTATCGGCGGACCGATATTATCGGACATCTCTACGTATGGTCAGTCTATCCTAGCCCGCTAGCTGCTAGCATGCCGTGTGTTGTGCCTCGGTGTGCATTGTTTACACAACGTGCGTTACGCGACTTAATATGTCCGTGTGGAAACTCGTCCGGTACACCTCCGAACCGAACCGGAACCCCCGTACCGAAACGGTTCGATACAAATACACGTACCGTTACACCCCTACTATTTACAGGTCAAATGTGGTGACTTGTTAAAGCCTGCAAAACTCTTATTTTGAAGGGCTACTTGATGCTATCTTCACTGCAGTCACAGAAGAAAGGGAAAAAAAAACCTCGGCTGTTGCCAATTTGTTGTTTTCCAAGTAGGGATGTCCGATAATATCGGCCCGCCGATATTATCGGCCGATAAATGCGTTAAAATGTAATATCGGAAATTATCGGTATCGGTTTTTTTATTATTTGTATCGTTTTTTAAATTTTTTTATTTTTTATTTTTTTATTAAATCAACATAAAAAAACACAAGATACACTTACAATTAGTGCACCAACCCAAAAAACCTCCCTCCCCCCATTTCTTTCTGTTATCAATATATATCAATACAGTCTGCAAGGAATACAGTCCGTAAGCACACATGATTGTGCGTGCTGCTGCTCCACTAATAGTACTAACCTTTAACAGTTAATTTTAGTAATTTTCATTAATTACTAGTTTCTATGTAACTGTTTTTATATTGTTTTACTTTCTTTTTTATTCAAGAAAATGTTTTTAATTTATTTATCTTATTTTATTTTATTTTTTTAAAAGTACCTTATCTTCACCATACCTGGTTGTCCAAATTAGGCATAATAATGTGTTAATTCCACGACTGCATATACCGGTTGATATCGGTATCGGTTGATATCGGTATCGGTAATTAAAGAGTTGGACAATATCGGAATATCGGATATCGGCAAAAAGCCATTATCGGACATCCCTAGTGAAGATAAGGTACTTTTAAAAAAAATGAATCAAATAAAATAAGATAAATAAATTAAAAACATTTTCTTGAATAAAAAAGAAAGTAAAACAATATAAAAACAGTTACATAAAAACTAGTAATAAATGGAAATTTGTAAAATTAACTGTTAAAGGTTAGTACTATTAGTGGAGCAGCAGCACGCACAATCATGTGTGCTTACGGACTGTATCCCTTGCAGACTGTATTGATATATATTGATATCAATCAATCAATCATATATATATATATATATATATATATATATATATATATATATATATAATGTAGGAACCAGAATATTAATAACAGAAAGAAATGGGGGGAGGGAGGTTTTTTTGGGTTGGTGCACTAATTGTAAGTGTATCTTGTGTTTTTTATGTTGATTTAATAAATAAATAAAAAAATAATTAAAAAAAACCCGATACAGATAATAAAAAACCGATACCGATAATTTCCCATATTAAATTTTAACACATTTATCGGCCGATAATATCGGCAGGCCGATATTATCGGACATCCCTAATCTTCACCATACCTGGTTGTCCAAATTAGGCATAATAATGTGTTAATTCCACGACTGTATATATTGGTTTATATCGGTATCGGTTGATATCGGTATCGGTAATTAAAGAGTTGGACAATATCAACATATCGGATATCGGCAAAAAGCCATTATCGGACATCCCTAAAAAAAATGTTTCTTAGTGTAATATTTGATGTGAAGTAATGGGAACCTTGGATAGGTCAATAATTCATAACAACATTGATTTTGATTCAATATTATGTTTTGAGCAATGACAGTTTGAAAGAAAAAAAAACAGCTTTGTTTTATTAGTCAACATTGCAACTTTTTCTAAATGACATTTAACCTTCAAGCTTTTTTATTTCACTTTTGTTATGTTTTTGTTTATTTGAATAGTATTTTTAGAATGTGCCGTGGGCCTTTAAAACATTAGCTGTGGGCCGCAAATGGCCTCCGGGGGCACACTTTTGACACCCCTGCTATAGATAATAAAATATTAAATGTGATAAATCTATGGATAAAAAGCAGAGCCTGGTGACGCATGCGCGTTTATCATAACTCTCTCTCTCTGTCTCTGCCCCTCCCTCACCAATTGTTTTGTTTTCAACCCCTTCTTAACCCTGAACGTACATTGAAAATACACGCAACCCTAACTCAAAATGCCGGACATTTGAGGCATTTAAGAAACTCCGCAAAAGAGGACATGTCCGGTGAAAAGAGGACGTATGGTCAGTCTATCCTAGCCCGTTAGCGGCTAGCATGCCGTGTGTTGTGCCTCGGTGTGCATTGTTTACACAACGTGCGGTACGCTACTTAATATGTCCGTGTGGAAACTCTTCCGGTACACCTCTGAACCGAACCGGAACCCCCTTACCAAAACGGTTCGATACAAATACACGTACCGTTACACCCTTACTATTTACAGGTCAAATGTGGTGACTTGTTAAAGCCAACAGACTGCAGAACTCTTATTTTGAAGGGCTAATTGATGCTATCTTCACTGCAGTCACAGAAGAAAGGAAAAAAAAAACCTCGGGTGTTGCCAATTTGTTGTTTTCCAAGCGTCGTCGTCACCACAAAACACTTTCATCCGCCTGAACTTTGGACTCGGGAGTTTGTTGTTTTTTTACTCCGACTCAAAAAAAGTGAGCGCTCATTAACCTCGGCCTGGTTTATTAGTCGCCTTCATGGACACTAATACGCCACTTCCCTTCCGCCGTGTTCAATGTCAAAATACTCGCCGTACTCTGACCTCCGGGAAATTGGAGCTGGGCGGAAGTGGGCCGACATGCGTGTGTGTGTGTGTGTGTGTGTGTGTGTGTGTGTGTGTGTGTGTGTGTGTGTGTGTGTGTGTGTTGTGTGTGTGTGTGTGTGTGTGTGTGTGTGTGTGTGTGTGTGTGTGTGTGTGTGTGCATCAGTTATCCATCTGTGAGCTATTTTGTGTGTGTGCAGGTGCGCCTTTCTTGCCTCAATTATCCATTAGAGCGTGAGCCCGCACATTGTGTGTGTGTGTGTGTGTGTGTGTGTGTGTGTGTGTGTGTGTGCGCTGCCGACATGCATCACGGCGTCGGTGAGTACCGGTGTGCATGAATAAACAAGTGTGGCTAACTGTTAGCATGTGTGTGTCGGTGCGCGAGAGTGACTCTCGGTTATTCACGCAACATGGAGACGGCGACACAAACCAGTAGGGGGCGTGACTCACATTTTTTCCTCTAGCGTTATGCAAATCGGGGAAACTGCACGTACACAACATGTTGATGTATTACTTTATAGCAGGCCTGGGCAATTATTTTGACTCGGGGGGGGGGGGGCCACATTTAGAGAAAAAAATGTATCCGGGGGGGCCGGTATTTCTATTTTTAGGAACACTAATACAAAACCTCACAATAATGTCTGATTGAATACTAAAATGTTATGACAGACTGCCTTAAACGGAATGGAGTTTGACTTTTTTTTTAACTGAATGACACACCCAGAATGTACATGAAAATAAAGAATACAATATTAACTATGAAGGATAAAACAGTGAATATTGACAACATATGAACATCACCCCCCCCCCCCCCCCCTCTCCATCCACGTATTTTACAATCAAGTGAAATGCAACAAACAGCCAAATATGAACGCAAAGGTTAAAAAACCCCACCTACAATCTGAAGGGGGGACCCTTACACAAAAAAACCTCACCAGGAGTCACTACAAAAGCCATAAATGACAGAAAATTTATATTTTTTGAAAACTTTTTTTCCCGCTAAAATGTCGTAAGGGGGGCCCTTACACAAAAATGTAAAAAAGGGTCTTGACTCCCCCACCAGATCCAAGCCATGCACTCTTTCTTCCTGTCAAGACTTGCACCAGCAACCTGCCCAGCGCTGGTCTCCACGCCAGCGCTGCTCCATGAAGGCAGCGGGGGAAGGGGGGATGGAGGGATGAGGGGCATGGGGGGGATGGAGGGATGAGGGGCATGGGGGGGATGGAGGGATGAGGGGCATGGGGGGATGGAGGGAGTAAAAATAACAAAGCGACACAAAGGATTGATGGCAGGAAGATTCCCTCTCACACAGCCAACATGTCCTCGTCCACAGGATCCTTTTTAGCCAGCAGGCAAAGTCAAGAAGATCTGACCTACATCAGCTCAAAGACCAGAGGCCACGCTCGCCACGTCCAAGGACGTCCAAGAGGCGCGGCTAAACCAGCAACATGTTTGAACAATCTTTGTTTGTTCCGATGAAGAACCACAAAGATTGTTAGGGCCTGCGAGGGCGATATCTCCATTTTATTGATACATTAGTTTTGTTTTTGTTGCAGAAATATGAAAAATACATAAATATTTTATGGAACTTTAAAGATCTCCTTCAAAAACATGAGTCAAAGATCCTCTATATGAAAGGAAAACTGCTGTTTTAAGGATCCACTTCAAAAACACGAGTCAAAGATCCTATATATGACAGAAAACTGCTGATTTTAAGGAACTACTTCAAAACACTAGTCAAAGATCCTCTATAGGAAAGGAAAACTGCTGTTTTAAGGATCTACTTCAAAAACACTAGTCAAAGATCCTCTATATGACAATAATAGTGCTGTTTTTTTAGGATCTCCTTCAAAAACACTAGTCAAAGATCCTATATATGACAAGAAACTGCTGATTTGAAGGATCTACTTCAAAAATATGAGTCAAAATCCTGTGTGAAAGGAAAAACTGCCGTTTGACAGGAAACTGCTGATTTTAAGGATTTCCTTCAAAAACACTAGTCAAAGATCCTCTATATGACAGGAAACTGCTGATTTTAAGGATCTACTTCAAAAACACTAGTCAAAGATCCTATATATGACAGGAAACTGCTGATTTTAAGGATCTACTTCAAAAACATGAGTCAAAGATCCTTTATATGACAGGAAACTGCTGATTTTAAGGATCTACTTCAAAAACACTAGTCAAAGATCCTCTATATGGGAGGAAACTGCGGATTTTAAAGATCTACTTCAAAAACACTAGTCAAAGATCCTCTATATGACAATAATAGTGCTGTTTTTTTAGGATATCCTTCAAAAACACTAGTCAAAGATCCTCTATATGACAGAACAAACTGCCGTTTTAAGGATCTCCTTCAAAAACACTAGTCAAAGATCCTCTATATGGGAGGAAACTGCTGATTTTAAGGATCTACTTCAAAAACACTAGTCAAAGATCCTCTATATGGGAGGAAACTGCGGATTTTAAAGATCTACTTCAAAAACACTAGTCAAAGATCCTCTATATGGGAGGAAACTGCGGATTTTAAATATCTACTTCAAAAACACTAGTCAAAGATCCTCTATATGAGAGGAAACTGCTGATTTTAAAGATCTACTTCAAAAACACTAGTCAAAGATCCTCTATACTGTATGAGAGGAAACTGCTGATTTTAAAGATCTACTTCAAAAACACTAGTCAAAGATCCTTTATATGACAGGAAACTGCTGATTGTAAAGATCTACTTCAAAAACACTAGTCAAAGATCCTCTATATGAAAGGAAAACTGCTGTTTAAGATATCCTTAAACAAATAGTCAAAGATCCTCTATATAATAGGAAAACGCTGCTGTTTTCAAGGACCTCCTTCAAAAACCGCGATCAAAGATCCTTTATACGACAGGAAACTGGTGATTTTAAGGATGTAATTGATAAAAGGTGCATATTTCACAAGAATTGGTGGAACTTGTGTGAATTGACGCGATGTCGACATTGCAAATTCCCGGAGGACGGAATATTGTAATCTTGGAAGAAAAAGTCCTAAAGTATTACAGAAAAAATATCATTTTCTAAAAAAAAAAGTGGAGGGAAAAAATACATTTTGTGCACTAGGTCGTAAAAAAAAGAATTGTGAGATTAAAATGTTATTTTTAAATGAGATTAAAGTCAAGTTTTAGGTGCTTCTAACAAGGAGAAGTCCCACAATATATATATATATATATATATATATATATATATATATATATATATATATATATATATATATATATATATATATATATATATATATATATATATATATATATAAATAATAATAATAATTTAAAAAAAAATTAAAATAAACCTTTATTTATAAACTGCAACATGTACAAACAGCTGAGAAACAATAATCAAAATAAGTATGGTGCCAGTATGCTGTTTTGTTCAATAAAATACTGGAAAGGATAGAAATGTAGTTTGTCTCTTTTATCCGATTATTAATCGATTAATCGAAGTAATAATCGACATATTAATCGATTATCAAATTAATCGTTAGTTGCAGCCCTAATTTATATATATATATATATATATAAATATAAATTGGCGAGATTAAAATGTTATTTTTAAATGAGATTAAAGTGTAGTTTTAGGTGGTTCAAACAAGGAGAAATCCCACAATAATATATATATATATATATATATATATATATATATATATATATATATATATATATATATATATATATATATATATATATATATATATATATATATATATATATATATATATATATATATATAAGGGCTGCAACAACTAATCGATTAAAATCGATTATAAAAATAGTTGCCGATTAATTTAGTCATCGATTCGTTGGATCTATGCTATGCGCATGCGCAGAGGCTTTAAAAAATAATAAAAAAAATACATATATATTTTTTTTAAAATAAACCTTTATTTATAAACTGCAACATTTACAAACAGCTGAGAAACAATAATCAAAATAAGTATGGTGCCAG
>NC_084733.1:2417938-2427938 GCF_033978785.1 Entelurus aequoreus | reverse complement strand
TAAACAAATATTATACGTACTAAACAAATATTATATGTACTAAACAAATATTATACGTACTAAACAAATATTATATGTACTAAACAAATATTATACGTACTAAACAATGTACTAAACAAATATTATATGTACTAAACAAATATTATACGTACTAAACGAATATTATATGTACTAAACAAATATTATACGTACTAAACAAATATTATATGTACTAAACAAATATTATATGTACTAAGCAAATATTATACGTACTAAACAAATATTATATGTACTAAACAAATATTATATATACTAAACAAATATTATACGTACTAAACAAATATTATACGTACTAGACAAATATTATACGTACTAAAAAAATATACGTACTAAACAAATATTATACGTACTAAACAAATATTATACGTACTAAACAAATATATGTACTAAACAAATATTATACATACTAAACAAATATTATATGTACTAAACAAACATTATACGTACTAAACAAATATTATACGTACTAAACAAATATTATATGTACTAAACAAATATTATATGTACTAAACAAATATTATACGTACTAAACAAATATTATATGTACTAAACAAATATTATACGTACTAAACAAATATTATATGTATTAAACAAATATTATACGTACTAAACAAATATTATACGTACTAAACAAATATTATACGTACTAAACAAATATTATACGTACTAAACAAATATTATACGTACTAAACAAATATTATATGTACTAAACAAATATTATACATACTAAACAAATATTATACGTACTAAACAGGCGGAGAACAGCCTGAAAATAGAACAGCAGCAGTACTATCTGTAGTGAAATATCTACTATGTAACTAACACAAAGATCCTCTATATGACTGGACTGTTCTGCAGTTTCTAGGAATCAACTGCAAAATTGCTTGCCAAAGATCCTCTCTATCAGAAGAGTAATATGCTGTTTTTTAAGGAACGACTGCAGAAACAATCAGAGATCCTCTATATGACAAGAGCGCACTGCGGTTTCAAAGGATATCCTTCAAAAACACAGTCAAAGATCCTCCACGTGACGGAAAAACTGCCGTTTTGAGAATCTCCTTGAAAAACACTCGTCAAAGATCCTCTATATGACAGAAAACTGCTGATCTTAAAGATGTACTTCAAAAACACGAGTCAAAGATCCTCTATATGACAGAAAACTGCTGATCTTAAAGATGTACTTCAAAAACATGAGTCAAAGATCCTCTGTATGAAAGGAAAACTGATATTTTAAGGATCTCCTTCAAAAACACTAGTCAAAGATCCTATATATGATAAGAAAACTGCAGTTTTTTAAGGATCTCCTTCGAAAACACTAGTCGAAGGCCCTCTATGTGACAGGAAACTGCTGATTTGAAAGATCTACTTCAAAAACATGAGTCAAGATCCTATAGGAAAATAGGAAAACTGCTGTTTTAAGGATCTCCTTCAAAAACACTAGTCAAAGATCCTCTATATGACAAGAAAACTGCTGATTTTTAAGGATCTCCTTCGAAAACACTCGTCAAAGATCCTCTATATGACAGGAAATTACTGATTTTAAAGATATACTTCAAAAACATGAGTCAAAGATCCTTTATATGAAAGGAAAACTGCTGTTTTAAGGATCTCCTTCAAAAATACTAGTCAAAGATCCTCTATATGACAAGAAAACTGCTGATTTTTAAGGATCTCCTTCGAAAACACTTGTCAAAGATCCTCTATATGACAGGAAATTACTGATTTTAAAGATATACTATTCTTTATGAAAAAAATAAAAAAAATAAAAAAATAAATAAAAATACACCCCTGCACCCCCCAACCCCGCCCACCTCAACGACGCACGGAGAAGGGGGGGGGGGGGGGGTTGGTGGTAGCGGGGGTGTATATTGCCTGGAAGAGTTAGGGCTGCATGGGATTCTGGGTATTTGTTGTGTTGTGTTTATCTTGTGTTACGGTGCGGATGTGCTCCCGAAATGTGTTTTGTCATTTTTGTTTGGTGTGGATTCACAGTGTGGCGCATATTTCTAACAGTGTTAAAGTTATTTATACGGGCACCGTCAGTGTAACCTGTATCGCTGTTGGCCAAGTATGCCTTGCATTTACGTGTGTGTGCGTACAGAAGCCGCACATATCTTGTGACTGGGCGGGCACGTCGTTAGAAGGGATGAAAAGCGGCCGTGACGTCAGCTCGTAGAGGACGTTAAAAGCAGTGCCTGTAAAGCACGCCCCCAAGACTGTGGTCCGGGTGGACTAGGAGATATAATGACTGACGAACACCGTGGTTGGATAATGAAGGTTGCCTCAGCTCAAAGCCTGAGCCCCGACATTAATGAACTAGCATCCCAGAAAAGATGGCCGGTATCTGGCTTGGGCACATCAGATTAGATCAGTGTGTTGCAAACTGAGCAGTTTAAAGTCCTGAATGGTTGCTTTATTCATTGTTATTTTATTTTCAAATTTATTAGCCGGTGGAAAAAGTTAATGTTGATATTTACCTCAGAAGGCTGCAAATAGAAAAGAGGCATTACATTCTTATTTAAATTGTATTTGACATGCCATTGATATTTTTAAATTATTATTATTTGAAACTGGATTTTGCATGTCACTATAAAGTTATACAAGCCTTGCTTGTTCAACATTCAATGCAAAACTTGTTTGGGTCCCTATTAAAAGGTTCATTTGTTCAACCTTGGCCCGCGGCTTTGTTCACTTTGACATTTTGACCCACTCTGTGTTTGAGTTTGACACCCCTGCTCTATATGATAGGAAAACGTTGTTTTTAATGCTCTCCTTTGTTTGTAGCGTCAACACTACAATTGCTCGCATGAAGTTTACTGTTTTATAGGCACTGAAATTCCTACCTAAACCCCCCCTGGAAAAGCCCAACCCCCTTCCCCCCCCCAGGATCCTGTAAATCCTCCAATCCGGCGCCTCTTTCACCATCTGAGCGCTGGCGAGGGCCAATCAGATTAGGCGTGGAGACAAAATTGGAGAAACGGAGCCTCTTTACCTCTTTCATGTTCCTCACAACACCCAACCACACACACACACACACACACACACACACACAGACAGAGGCGACAAGAAAGGGTTGCCGTGGGAGACAGAGTCCCGAGTGAAAGAAGGATGCTGGCAAGGAGAGAGGCTGACCCATCTCTTGGCATGAGAGGGGCCTCTCTCACCCCCACTTTGATTGCAGTGAAAGGAACAGCAGGGCAAAGCATTCTGGGTGATCCCTGGACCCCTGCACGTGTGGAACGGGGCGTGGGTCCAGGCGGCGCGCTACAATCGGTATGCAAACCCTGCACACAATTACCAACGTGGGCCGCGGATGTGGTGGAAGACGCTAAGCGTTGGCGACAGGCGGCGAGTTGGGGGAAAGTTCGCCCACGTCCTCCCGGAGACCCTCGATAGCTTCTCCCGCCGGAGAGACGTCGCCCGGACGCCGACACCTGTCCGCTGACACCTGTCCGCTCCACTTAGGTCTACACCGAGCAGTCTGGAGGGCGATTGATCAATTGTCTTCGCCGCGTTTAAAGCGACTAATCAACGAGTGTTAAAGTGTGCTGCTAACAACGTAAACTGTCATCAACACCACACGTCACTAAAGCCTCAATTAAATGAACAACAGCAATTAGACTCCGTTTTATTGCAAATGCCATCCATCCATCTTCTTCCGCTTATCCGAGGTCGGGTCGCGGGGGAAGCAGCCTAAGCAGAGAAGCCCAGACTTCCCTCTCCCCAGCCACTTCGTCCAGCTCCTCCCGGGGGATCCCGAGGCGTTCCCATGCCGGCCGGGAGATGTAGTCTTCCCAACGTGTCCTGGGTCTTCCCTGTGGCCTCCTACCAGTCGGACGTGCCCCAAACACCTCCCTAGGGAGGCGTTCGGGTGGCATCCTGACCAGATGCCCGAACCACCTCATCTGGCTCCTCTCCATGTGGAGGAGCAGCGGCTTTACTTTGAGCTCCCCCCGGATGACGGAGCTTCTCACCCTATCTCTAAGGGAGAGACCCGCCACCCGGCGGAGGAAACTCATTTGGGCCGCTTGTACCCGTGATCTTGTCCTTTAGGTCATAACCCAAAGCTCATGACCATGGGTGAGGATGGGAACGTAGATCGACCGCTAAATCGAGAGCTTTGCCTTCCGGCTCAGCTCCTTCTTCACCACAATGGATCGATACAGCGTCCGCATTACTGAAGACGCCGCACCGATCCGCCTGTCGATCTCACCATCCACTCTTCCCTCACTCGTGAACAAGACTCCGAGGTACTTGAACTCCTCCACTTGGGGCAGGGTCTCCTCCCCAACCCGGAGATGGCACTCCACCCTTTTCCGGGCGAGAACCATGGACTCGGATTTGGAGGTGCTGATTCTCATCGCAGTTGCTTCACACTAGGCTGCGAACCGATCCAGTGAGAGCTGAAGATCCTGGCCAGATGAAGCCATCAGGACCACATCATCTGCAAAAACCAGAGACCTATTCCTGCAGCCACCAAACCGGATCCCCTCAACGCCTTGACTGCGCCTAGAAATTCTGCCCATAAAAGTTCTGAACAGAATGGGTGACAAAGGGCAGCCTTGGCGGAGTCCAACCCTCACTTGGCAGAGTCCAACCCTCACTGGAAACGTGTCCGACTTACTGCCGGCAATGCGGACCAAGCTCTGACACTGATCGTACAGGGAGCGGACCGCCACAATCAGACAGTCCGATACCCCATACTCTCTGAGCACTCCCAACAGGACTTCCCGAGGGACACGGTCGAATGCGTTCTCCAAGTCCACAAAACACATGTAGACTGGTTGGGCAAACTCCCATGCACCCTCAAGGACCCTGCCCAGAGTATAGAGCTGGTCCACGACCAGGACGAAAACCACACTGTTCCTCCTGAATCCGAGGTTGGACTATCCTCTCCAGTACACCTGAATAGACCTTACCGGGAAGGCTGAGGAGTGTGATCCAATGATTGTTGAAATGGCCATGTAAAACCGCTAAAACTAATAGTAGCCCGTCTTTTGTTGAGTCCTACAAAGTGTTTACGCTGTAAGTATTGTTCCTGTTGCAAGCTTCAAGTTCCATCCCTTATTTAGCATGTTCAGGGTTGATGTGTGGGGGGGGGGTTTGGTGGTAGCGGGGGTGTATAATCTAGACCGGAAGAGTTAGGGCTGCATGGGATTCTGGGTATTGGTTGTGTTGTGTTTATGTTGTGTTACGGTGGGATGTTCTCCAGAAATGTGTTTTTCATTCTTTTTTGGTGTGGGTTAAAGTTAAAGTTGTTTTATACGGCTACCGTCAGTGTAAGCTGTGTGGCTGATGACTAAGTATGCTTTGCTGTCTCCTACGTGTGTAAGTAAAAGCTACATACAACATGTGGCCGGGCTGGCACGCTGTTTGTAAATGCTATATAGGACAATTACTGCAGTGCAATTAGGGCTCGCCCTTAATTTAGCAATTAGAGTGAAAATAGGATTATATTTACCCTGGGAGTTATCTAGGAGAGGCACTGAGATCCATAAGTCTCCTGGGAAAATCGGGGGGGTCGGCAAGTATGCAGCTGAGCCGCATCAGAGTGGTCAAAGAGCCGTGGGTTGCCGACTCCTGTCCTAAAGCTTTAGTAAAACTTGAAAATATTCACATTCTGTCTTGATGGTCCTTCTTACTCAGCATATATGTCATCGAAAGAACTTGGGATTGACCAGTAACTTAGATTCCCTGGGAGGAAGAACTGGTCCGACGCAACAATAATAATAATAATACAATAGTAATAATAATAATAATAATAATAATAATAACAATAATAATACGAGGGATGTCTGTAAGCAGTGAGAAGAAGCCTGAAACATGATTTTGTTCCTGCTTGGCTGCAGACAGGATTATTTTAATGCAGCTATTTGGACCTCAGCTGGGAGTGTTTTGTTCCCCCCCCAGGAAACGCTGTTTTTCCTTCCAAGTGCACAACATCATAATGGACGTGCACTTGGAAAATGTCCCTGCACTCGGGGCACATCTGGAGAAAAGTGATCCGCCATTAGCGCTTTGGACGCAGATGGCAGACGAGGACGCCGCTCGCAGACTTAGGCAACGTTTGACTCTCACTTTGTGTGTGTGTGTGTGTGTGTGTGTGTGTGTGTGTGTGTGTGTGTGTGTGTGTGTGTGTGTGTGTGTGTGTGTGTGTGTGTGTGTGTGTTGATGTCATGCTACCGACTCAAACACTCGGCGGGCAAACAAGCATATTGGTATGAGTAAAGTTGCCATTTTTCATGGCGACAAAGCAAACATGCCTGATAGAAAGCGCTCGAAGGTAAGGCTCCGCTTTAAAAATGCGCTAGTTCAATGCTAATAATGATACTGATTAGCATTAGCGCTAACCTCATCTGTTTAAGCTCTAATTTGTAGTATGCTTTGACCTTTTTTATCATCATTAAATGAAAGTGACAGCGTATTTAGACATTGACATTATTTTTAACGGTCCTACAAGTGTAACAATAAGATGTCACACCGAGTAGTAGTGATGGGATTTGAACCGATACGGTACCAATTCTGGGTAGCTGGCAATCTCTACTCAACGGTACCAATTTTTGATACTTTTGCGTGTGTTATTAAATGTCAATGGTTTGATAATACAATGTTTTATTTGCAATGCAGTTGCACTTCCAGGACATTAGATGGCAGTACATTACAGCCTAACTATTTAGACTGTGAGTCTTTGGGCACCACACGATTAGTTTTGATGCTCGGGGGTAAAGATTCGATTCAGAATCAATTCTCGACTCAAAACGATTCACGATTCAAAATCCATAATTTTCAATAACGATGGGTGCCAGTTCTATGATTAACTACATTCCTCCAAAAAACAGATAAACCGCACTAAATCTTTATATTACTTAAAAAAAAACAACGTTTTGCTTATTAAAATTTTACCCAAACAACATTAAAAAAAAACAAGCTTAAAGTCCTACTGAAAGCCACTACTAGCGACCACGCAGTCTGATAGTTTATATATCAATGATGAAATCTTAACATTGCAACACATGCCAATACGGCCGGGTTAGATTAGTAAAGTGACATTTTAAATTTCCCGCTAAATATCCTGCTGAAAACATCTCGGTATGATGACGTTTGCGCGTGACGTCACGGATTGTAGCGGACATTTTGGGACACCGTAGTGTCCAGCTATTAAGTTGTCTGTTTTCATCGCAAAATTCCACAGTATTCTGGACATCTTTGTTGGTGAATCTTTCGCAATTTGTTTCATGGACAATGAAGACTGCAAAGAAGAAAGCTGTAGGTGGGAAGCGGTGTATTAGCGGCCGGCTGCAGCAACACGACCAGGAGGACTTTGAGTTGGATAGCAGACGCGCTACCGTGAGTATACAGCTTTGGCTTCCAAACATTTGATCGCTTGCCCGTACGTGCGTGCCGCTATGTGCATGTCACGTACGTAACTTTGGGGAAATATATGTGCTGTATGAACTTTGCGGAGGGCTGTGGGATTGAGTGTGTTGTGCGGGTGTTTGATTTGTATTGGTGGGTTATATGGACGGGAGGGGAGGGACGGGAGGGGAGAGGTGTTTGTTATGCGGGATTAATTTGTGGCATATTAAATATAAGCCTGGTTGTGTTGTGGCTAATAGAGTATATATATGTCTTGTGTTTATTTACTATTGTAGTCATTCCCAGCTGAATATCAGGTCCCACCCGCCTCTCACAGCATCTTCCCTATCTGAATCGCTTCCACTGCCCTCGAGTCCTTCACTCTCACTTTCCTCATCCACAAATCTTTCATCCTTGCTCAAATTAATGGGGTAATCGTCGCTTTCTCGGTCCGAATCGCTCTCGCTGCTGGTGGCCATGATTGTAAACAATGTGCAGATGTGAGGAGCTCCACAACCTGTGACGTCACGCTACTTCCGCTACAGGCAAGGCTTTTTTCTTATCAGCGACCAAAAGTTGCGAACTTTATCGTCGATGTTCTCTACTAAATCCTTTCAGCAAAAATATGGCAATATCGCAAAATGATCAAGCATGACACAAAGAATGGACCTGCTATCCCCGTTTGAATAAAAAAAAAACTCATTTCAGTAGGCCTTTAAGCTTACATGAACTCAACGTCAAATTTGAGGAAGCACATGGCGGTAAGTAACGTTAGTAGATATTTTGGCTGTCACCGTAGGCTGATGTTAGCTTCCCTGCTATGAATCACTGTCAAATGTACATCGTGTGGGGACATTTATTAACGCACTGGAGCCTCATAGACACACACACACACACACACACACACACACACACACACACACACACACACACACACACACACACACACACATACACACATGCATAGAAACACCAATCAGTGTGTTCCCAGGTGCAGCCCACACCTATCAGTTTATGGTTTGCGTAAAGGCTAACTTGTTATTTTCCTTTGTAATATCTGCCTACTGAGCCTATGGTGCTGTTAAGTTATTGTGACTCATTTTGCCTTAATCTTTTTTATGTTAATGTATTATTATTTAATATATATTATTGTTTTAGTTGCTTAAGGGATATTCCTGGCTCGGAATTTGCTCATTGCTATTTTTATGTTTTGGTGCATTATTTGTTGCCGTCATCATTAAAGGAACAGGTTACTCATCAGTTACTCAGTACTTGAGTAGTTTTTTCACAACATACTTTTTACTTTAACTCAAGTAAATATTTGGGTGACTACTCCTTACTTTTACTTGAATAATACATCTCTAAAGTAACAGTACTCTTACTTATCCACCTGTGGTATCGACCCATATAAAACACTGATATCATGTGACAATTTTCAGCCCTATTTATTGTCACTAGAGATGTCCGATAATATCGGCCTGCCATTATCGGCCGATATATGCGTTAAAATGTAATATCGGAAATTATCGGTATCGTTTTTTTTATTATCAGTATCGTTTTTTTTTGTTTTTTTTTAAAATTAAATCAACATAAAAAACACAAGATACACTTACAATTAGTGCACCAACCCAAAAAACCTCCCTCCCCCATTTACACTCATTCACACAAAAGGGTTGTTTCTTTCTGTTATTAATATTCTGCTTCCTACATTATATATCAATATATATCAATACAGTCTGCAAGGGATACAGTCCATAAGCAAGGGATACAGTCCGTAAGCAAGGGATACAGTCCGTAAGCACACATGATTGTGCGTGCTGCTGCTCCACTAATAGTACTAACCTTTAACAGTTAGTTTTACAAATTTTCATTCATTACTAGTTTCTATGTAACTGTTTTTATATTGTTGTACTTTCTTTTTTATTCAAGAAAATGTTTTTAATTTATTTATCTTATTTTACTAATTTTTTTAAAAAAGTACCTTATCTTCACCATACCTGGTTGTCCAAATTAGGCATAATAATGTGTTAATTCCACGACTGCATATATCGGTTGATATCAGTATCGGTTGATATTGGTATCGGTAATTAAAGAGTTGGACAATATCGGAATATCGGATATCGGCAAAAAGCCATTATCGGACATCCCTAATTGTCACCATTATTAACTGTACAGGCAACACATTTATTCATGTAGTTTTTTTTGACGTTTATAACCGTATCGACCGCTGATGCGATATCGACGACAAGAGCGGACCTGATGTGGACTCTGATGGATCGTGCATGAGTGCAATTAGAAGTCATTGATTTTGCACGCAGCCCAGGAATAATTGCTGCTAGCGACACCTTCAATTCAAGCGTAAAGACGATAAAACTCTCCAAAGCTGGCTTGTTTTTGTTTTTTTAGGTTTTGTTGAGAAAACCACGGAGGTTACAGACCATGCGGGCGGAATAAGACGTCTCAATTCCTGGAAGTGGCGCCTTAAAGGCCTACTGAAATGATTTTTTTTTATTTAAACGGGAATAGCAGATCCATTCTATGTGTCATACTTGATCATTTCGCGATATTGCCATATTTTGGCTGAAAGGATTTAGTAGAGAAAATC
>NC_084733.1:2395112-2412918 GCF_033978785.1 Entelurus aequoreus | reverse complement strand
TTAGGGTATGTTAATGTGGTGGAGGAGATTGATTGGTAGTGAGGTTTGTGTGGGGTTTGGGAAAAATGAGAGAGATTATTATTATTAGTTGTGTTTTGTTGTTGGTAAAGGGGATATTTGTGGATTAGTAAGGAGGAGGTGATGATATTGTAGGGAAGGTGGGGTTATTAAGAGATATTAAGATGATTGAAAGTTTTGGATTTTTGAGGTGGGGGGGGGGGGGGTTTAGATGATGTGAAAGTATTTTATAGTTTGGTATTTTTAGGTGTGGGGGGGTTTTAGGGGGGGGGATAGTTTTGGAGATTTAAGGTTTATTTTTTTAAGATAATGTGAAAGTATTTTAAGGTTTGTATGTTTTGTGGTGTGGGGGGTTTAGGGGGGGGGGAGAGTTTTGGAGGTTGAAAGGTATATTTGTGGATTAGTAAGAGGGAGGATATATATTGTAGGAAGGGTGGGTTATTAAGAGATTTTAAGATGATGTGAAATTTTTGGATGTTTTGATGTGGGGGGTTTTTTTTTGGAGAGTTTTGGAGGTTGTAAAGGTATAGTTTTTAAGATGATTGAAAGTATTTTAGGGTTTGTATTTTTGGGTGTGGGGGGTTTTAGGGGGGGGGATAGTTTTGGAGGTTTAAGGTATATTTTGGGGTTTTATATGAGAGTGGATATGATATTGTAGGAAGGTGGGGTTATTAAGAGATTTTAGATGTTTTGAAATTTGGATGTTTTGATGTGTGTGTGGGGGTTTTTAGATGATGTGGAAAGTATTTTATAGGTTGTATTTTTTTGGTGTGGGGGTTATTTTTTGGGATAGTTTTGGAATTTAAGGTTTATTTTTTTAAGATGATAGTGAGAGTATTTTAAGGTTTTGATGGGGGGTTTTTTAGGGGAAAGAGTTTTGGATGTTAGAAGGTATATTTTTGGTTTTTTTGGAGGGTAGAAAAATAATTGAATTAATGATAGAGGGAGGATGGATTTAGGGATAATATTAAGAAATAGAGGGAGAATAAATAGAGGAGAATGTTGATAGTTGTGTGTGTATGTGTAGTGTTTTTGTTATTTAGTATATTTGTGGTGGATTTTGGAAAGAGATATATAATTATGGAAGAGAATATTGAAGGGGGGTAATATATTTGATTTTGTGAGGTAAGTATGATAGATTTGTAATTAATAGAGAGAATAGGAATTTAGAATTTGAGAGTTTAATATTATGGGGTTATTGAGGGGTGGGGGAAGTGTTTTAATATTTGTGGGGTGAAGGAGTGAGTTTGAGAATGGGTTGGTGTATTGTGGGGGGTGGGATTATGGGTTTTTTGTTTGTATTGTGGTTTTGAGAAGGATTTTATGTGATTTTGAAGAGTGTATCTGTTTTAGAGGGTGTCTTAATAGGATTCTAGTATTGAATTGTGATTTGTATGATGTTTTAGATAGATTTATAGTGTAAGATCCTCTATAGGAAAGGAAAACTGCTGTTTTAAGGATGTACTTCACAAACACTAGTCAAAGATCCTCTATATGACAATAATAGTGCTGTTTTTTTAGGATCTCCTTCAAAAACACTAGTCAAAGATCCTCTATATGACAGAACAAACTGCCGTTTTAAGGATCTCCTTCAAAAACATGAGTCAAAGATCCTATATATGACAAGAAACTGCTGATTTGAAGGATCTACTTCAAAAATATGAGTCAAAATCCTGTGTGAAAGGAAAAACTGCCGTTTTAATGATCTCTTTCAAAAACACTTGTCAAAGATCCTCTATATGACAGGAAACTGCTGATTTTAAGGATCTACTTCAAAAACACGAGTCAAAGATCCTCTATATGACAGGAAACTGCTGATTTTAAGGATCTACTTCAAAAACATGAGTCAAAGATCCTCTATATGACAGGAAACGGCTGATTTTAAGGATCTACTTCAAAAACACTAGTCAAAGATCCTCTATATGGGAGGAAACTGCTGATTTTCAAAAACACTAGTCAAAGATCCTCTATATGAGAGGAAACTGCTGATTTTAAAGATCTACTTCAAAAACACTAGTCAAAGATCCTCTATATGAGAGGAAACTGCTGATTTTAAAGATCTACTTCAAAAACACTAATCAAAGATCCTCTATATGGGAGGAAACTGCTGATTTTAAAGATCTACTTCAAAAACACTAGTCAAAGATCCTCTATACTGTATGACAGGAAACTGCTGATTTTAAAGATCTACTTCAAAAACACTAGTCAAAGATCCTCTATATGAAAGGAAAACTACTATTTAAGATATCCTTAAACAAATAGTCAAAGATCCTCTATACAATAGGAAAACGCTGCTGTTTTCAAGGACCTCCTTCAAAAACCGCGATCAAAGATCCTTTATACGACAGGAAACTGCTGATTTTAAGGATGTAATTGATTAAGGTGCATATTTCACAACAATTGGTGGAACTTGTGTGAATTGACGCGATGTCGACATTGCAAATTCCCGGAGGACGGAATATTGTAATCTTAGATGAAAAAGTCCTAAAGTATTACAGAAAAAAATATTATTTTCTAAAAAAAAAAAGTGGAGGGAAAAAATACATTTTGTGCACAAGGTCGTAAAAAAAAGAATTGTGAGATTAAAATGTTATTTTTAAATGAGATTAAAGTCAAGTTTTAGGTGCTTCTAACAAGGAGAAGTCCCACAATAAATATATATATATATATATATATATATATATATATATATATATATATATATATATATATATATATATATATATATATATATATATATGTATATATATATATATATATATATATATATATATATATATATATATATATATATATATATATATATATATATATATATATATAAATTGGC
This sequence comes from Entelurus aequoreus, assembly GCF_033978785.1. Taxonomy (NCBI): domain Eukaryota; kingdom Metazoa; phylum Chordata; class Actinopteri; order Syngnathiformes; family Syngnathidae; genus Entelurus; species Entelurus aequoreus. The sequence goes on along the minus strand of NC_084733.1, from coordinate 2,410,070 downwards.
GAGATTAAAATGTTATTTTTAAATGAGATTAAAGTGTAGTTTTAGGTGGTTCAAACAAGGAGAAGTCCCACAATATATATATATATATATATATATATATATATATATATATATATATATATATATTAGGGCTGCAACAACTAATCGATTAAATCGATTAAAATCGATGATAAAAATAGTTGCCGATTAATTTAGTCATCGATTCGTTGGATCTATGCTATGCGCATGCGCAGAGGCTTTAAAAAAAAAATAAAAATAAATAAATCTTTATTTAGAAACTGTAACATTTACACACAGCTGAGAAACAATAGTCAAAATAAGTATGGTGCCAGTATGCTGTTTTTTTTCCAATAAAATACTGGAAAGGATAGATATGTAGTTTGTCTCTTTTATCCGATTATTAATCGATTAATCGAAGTAATAATCGACAGATTAATCGATTATCAAATTAATCGTTAGTTGCAGCCCTAATATATATATATATATATATATATATAAATATAAATTGGCGAGATTAAAATGTTATTTTTAAATGAGATTAAAGTGTAGTTGTAGGTGGTTCAAACAAGGAGAAGTCCCACAATATATATATATATATATATATATATATATATATATATATATATATATATATATATATATATATATATATATATATATATATATATATATATATATATATATATATATATATTAGGGCTGCAACAACTAATCGATTAAAATCGATTATAAAAATAGTTGCCGATTAATTTAGTCATCGATTCGTTGGATCTATGCTATGCGCATGCGCAGAGGCTTTAAAAAAAAAAAAAAACATATATATATATTTTTTTTTTTAAATAAACCTTTATTTATAAACTGCAACATTTACAAACAGCTGAGAAACAATAATCAAAATAAGTATGGTGCCAGTATGCTGTTTTTTTCAATAAAATACTGGAAAGGATAGAAATGTAGTTTGTCTCTTTTATCCGATTATTAATCGAAGTAATAATCGACAGATTAATCGATTATCAAATTAATCGTTAGTTGCAATTTATATATATAAAAATATATATACATTGGCGAGATTAAAATGTTATTTTTTAAATGAGATTAAAGTGTAGTTTTAGGTGGTTCAAACAAGGTGAAGTCCCACAAAAACCTCCTGCAGTTTTGTGGGTTTTTTTCCTTCCACAAAAAGTAACTAAAATCTTTATAGAACTTTTTATTTCAAGTCATTGGAGAGAGAGAAAAAAACGTCAATAATTTGTCAGTTTTAGTTTGTGGTTTATTGGGATTCTTCGAGGGAAAAAAACAGCAAACAAAAAGTAAGAAATGCAGGAGGAGAAAAAAAAAGTGTTTGATGAAGAGTTCTTCACCTGGGGATGTTGCTGAGGGAGAAACACTCTTCTTTCTTTCTATTCTAGTACTTTCTTTGTGTGTGTGCGTGTGTGTGTGTGTGTGTGTGTGTGTGTGTGTGTGTGTGTGTGTGTGTGTGTGTGTGTGTGTGTGTGTGTGTGTGTGTGTGTGTGTGATGAAGAGTTCTTCACCTGGGGATGTTGCTGAGGGAGAAACACTCTTCTTTCTTTCTATTCTAGTACTTTCTTTGTGTGTGTGTGTGTGTGTGTGTGTGTGTGTGTGTGTGTGTGTGTGTGTGTGTGTGTGTGTGTGTGTGTGTGTGATGAACACAACATGTGAGTGACAGGTGAGGTTGGAAATGGAGAAGGTGTGAAGGACAAGAAGACGGTGAAGATACTCCACTTTCTCTTTTATTCTCTCCACCTTTATTTTATGCCAGGAAATTAATCAGACCAAAACTTCACTATTTTTATTTTTCAACATGAAATCCATGCAGACTCTCAAATATTATACGTACTAAACAAATATTATACGTACTAAACAAATATTATACGTACTAAACAAATATTATACGTACTAAACAAATATTATATGTACTAAACAAATATTATACGTACTAAACAATGTACTAAACAAATATTATACGTACTAAACAAATATTATACGTACTAAACAAATATTATATGTACTAAACAAATATTATACGTACTAAACAAATATATGTACTAAACAAATATTATATGTACGAAACAAATATTATATGTACTAAACAAATATTATACGTACTAAACAAATATTATACGTACTAAACAAATATTATACGTACTAGACAGGCGGAGAACAGCCTGAAAATAGAACAGCAGCAGTTCTATCTGTAGTGAAATATCTACAATGTAACTAACACAAAGATCCTCTATATGACTGGACTGTTCTGCAGTTTCTAGGAATCGAGTGCAAAATTGCTTGCCAAAGATCCTCTCTATCAGAAGAGTAATATGCTGTTTTTTAAGGAACGACTGCAGAAACAATCAGAGATCCTCTATATGACAAGAGCGCACTGCGGTTTCAAAGGATATACTTCAAAAACACAGTCAAAGATCCTCCATGTGACGGAAAAACTGCCGTTTTGAGAATCTCCTTGAAAAACACTCGTCAAAGATCCTCTATATGACAGAAAACTGCTGATCTTAAAGATGTACTTCAAAAACACGAGTCAAAGATCCTCTATATGACAGAAAACTGCTGATCTTAAAGATGTACTTCAAAAAGATCCTCTGTATGAAAGGAAAACTGAAAGGAAAACTGATATTTTAAGGATCTCCTTCAAAAACAGTAGTCAAAGATCCTATATATGATAAGAAAACTGCAGTTTTTTAAGGATCTCCTTCGAAAACACTAGTCGAAGACCCTCTATGTGACAGGAAACTGCTGATTTGAAAGATCTACTTCAAAAACATGAGTCAAAGATCCTATAGGAAAATAGGAAAACTGCTGTTTTAAGGATCTCCTTCAAAAACACTAGTCAAAGATCCTCTATATGACAAGAAAACTGCTGATTTTTAAGGATCTCCTTCGAAAACACTCGTCAAAGATCCTCTATATGACAGGAAATTACTGATTTTAAAGATATACTTCAAAAACATGAGTCAAAGATCCTTTATATCAGGGGTCTCAAACTCAATTTACCTGGGGGCCACTGGATGCAGAAACTGGGTGAGGCTGGGCCGCAAGAAAAGATTTCTTAAAAAAAATCTAACATGCACTTTTTAATGAATTCACCTCCTTTGAATGGCTTTCCCGCCCTAGCAACCATCTCACTCACCATGTAGCTAGCTTTGACTGCTGCATCGCTCTTTTCGCTTGCTTTCTTGACGAAATCTTGTTGCCTCAGTAGACTGGTTTTAAAATTTGCAACCCGGTTCACTCCCCTAGTATTTTGCATACTCCTCAGCATGTCTAGTTGTATAATGACGTTTCAAATTGTATTCCTTGTGCAACGCAACTTTCTCTGTATCAACTACAGAAAAGAGCTATAAGGATTATTCATAAAGTAGATTACTTAAAACACACTAACATATTATTTATTAATTCGGGTTTATTGAAACTACAGGAGCTAGTAAAGTTACAGACATTATGTGTCATGTTTAAGGCTAAAAGTAAAACATTACCAGCAAATTTACAAAAAATGTTTGTCATCACTTCTGAGAATGAAGAGCATAGAAGAAAAGGTCATTTCAAACATCAGTATTCAAGGACAACTTTAAAACAAATGTGTATATCAGTGGTGGGGGTTAAACTATGGAATTCTCTTTACAAGAGATAAAAGATTTTAAAAATATATTCCAATTGAAAAAATATATAAGGACAGAACAATAAAATCATATGGACAGCCATAAGTGTTTACATTTTGCTTTATATTTATTATTTTACTTATTTTTTGCCTAGTTTTGTATTTGTTTTGTATCATCCTGTGAGGTGTATACTACTTATTTTGTTTTTTTTGTTCTTTTTGTACATCATGAAGTTTTGCACTTCTTGTGTTTTTTTGTTTGTTTTCGTTATATTTGGATGTAATTGTTTGTTTATATGATATCATTAAGTAAGACTACGTACTATGTTGAAGGGGGCAGAAAAATATAAGATTTTTCTTCATCCTGCTCCTTCTCAGGCATTGGTGTGTAAATGTATAATTTAAAAATTGAGGTATAATTGTCTATCGATCAAAGATGCACATCAATGAAGGAGATAAATAAAAATGAAATGAAATGAAATAAGACACGTCGGGGTGCCCCTGTGAAAGAAATATTGCATCAAAAATCGTCTCTGTCTGGAGCCAACGGGAGGAGGGTGGGGGGTGGAGTTTACAGTTACGGTAGCACAATTAGCCCCGAACGGGTTAACATCACCACGTCTGTATCAGCGCTGGGGTCCAGTGCACCACACTTTTGTATTGTCGCTCGCTCCTTCGGCGGAGTGCTCGTCTTCCCCGCCCGGACTGTTTACAACGGGGGCGGGAGCGAGCAGGCGGGCGAGGGAGGGAGGCAGGGAGGGAGGAAGGAAGAGCGTGTGTCATAGAAAAGCGGCAAAATGTTTCTCTGCTTGCATTACGCAAGTGACGTCAATGCATACTTGCCAACCTTGAGACCTCCGAATTCGGGAGATGGGGGGGGGGGGTTGAGTTGGGCGGGGTTGGGGGTAGGGGGTGTTTTTGTAGCCCGGAAGAGTTAGGGCTGCAAAGGATTCTGGGTATTTGTTCTGTTGTGTTTATGTTGTGTTTAGGTGCGGATGTTCTCCCGAAATGTGTTTGTCATTCTTGTTTGGTGTGGGTTCACAGTGTGGCGCATATTTGTAACAGTGTTAAAATATAAATAAAATAAAATATGACCACCCTCAGTGTGAAATGTATGGCTGTTCCTCAAGTATGTCTTGCAATAACTTGCGTGTGTCTCTAAAAGCCTCATACAACATGTGTCTGGGCTGGCACGCTGTTAGTATGGAGAAAAAGATGATGCGGTGACAGATTCTAGAGGACACTGATGACAGTGCCATCACGGCACGCCCTCGATATTGTCGAGAGCCTCATACCACAACGTGATTGGTAGATTTCTTCAGCTCCGCACACAACGCTGTCAAGCGCCATTCATTTAAAACTCGCGGGCCGCACTAACATTAAACTTTCATATTAAGGTGGGGGCCGCAAAATAACGTCTCCCGGGCCACAATTGGCCCGCGGGCCGCGTGTTTGAGACCCCTGCTTTATATGAAAGGAAAACTGCTGTTTTAAGGATCTCCTTCAAAAATACTAGTCAAAGATCCTCTATATGACAAGAAAACTGCTGATTTTTAAGGATCTCCTTCGAAAACACTCGTCAAAGATCCTCTATATGACAGGAAATTACTGATTTTAAAGATATACTATTCTTTATGAAAAAAAAAATATAAAAAAAAATAAAAAAATAAAAATACACCCCTGCACCCCCCAACCCCGCCCACCTCAACGACGCACGGAGAAGGGGGTGGGGGGTGGGGGGTGGGGGGGGGGGGGGGTTGGTGGTAGCGGGGGTGTATATTTCCTGGAAGAGTTAGGGCTGCATGGGATTCTGGGTATTTGTTGTGTTGTGTTTATGTTGTGTTACGGTGCGGATGTGCTCCCGAAATGTGTTTGTCATTCTTGTTTGGTGTGGATTCACAGTGTGGCGCATATTTCTAACAGTGTTAAAGTTATTTATACGGGCACCGTCAGTGTAACCTGTATCGCTGTTGGCCAAGTATGCATTGCATTTACGTGTGTGTGCGTACAGAAGCCGCACATATCTTGTGACTGGGCGGGCACGTCGTTAGAAGGGATGAAAAGCAGTCAGCTCGTAGAGGACGTTAAAGGCAGTGCCTTTAAAACACGCCCCCAAGACTGTGGAATACGAGATATAATGACTGATGAACACCTTGGTTGGATAATGAAGGTTGCCTCAGCTCAAAGCCTGAGCCCCGACATTAATGAACTAGCATCCCAGAAAAGATGGCTGGTATCTGGCTTGGGCACATCAGATTAGATCAGTGTGTTGCAAACGGAGCAGTTTAAAGTCCTGAATGGTTGGTTTATTCATTATTTTATTTTCAAATTTATTAGCCGGTGGAAAAAGTTAATGTTGATATTTACCTCAGAAGGCTGCAAATAGAAAAGAGGCATTACATTTTTATTTAAATTGTATTTGACATGCCATTGATATTTTTAAATTATTATTATTATTATTTGAAACTGGATTTTGCATGTCACTATAAAGTTATACAAGCCTTGCTTGTTCAACATTCAATGCAAAACTTGTTTGGGTCCCTATTAAAAGGTTCATTTGTTCAACCTTGGCCCGCGGCTTTGTTCACTTTGACATTTTGGCCCACTCTGTATTTGAGTTTGACACCCCTGCTCTATATGATAGGAAAACGTTGTTTTTAATGCCCTCCTTTGTTTGTAGCGTCAACACTACAATTGCTCGCATGAAGTTTACTGTTTTATAGGCACTGAAATTCCTACCTAAACCCCCCCTGGAAAAGCCCAACCCCCTCCCCCCCCCCCCAGGATCCTGCAAATCCTCCAATCCGGCGCCTCTTTCACCATCTGAGCGCTGGCGAGGGCCAATCAGATTAGGCGTGGAGACAAAATTGGAGAAACGGAGCCTCTTTACCTCTTTCATGTTCCTCACAACACCCACACACACACACACACACACACACACACACACACACACACACACACACACACACACACACACACACACACACACACACACACACACACACACACACACACACACACACACACACACACACACACACACACACGGGACAGAGGCGACAAGAAAGGGTTGCCGTGGGAGACAGAGTCCCGAGTGAAAGAAGGATGCTGGCAAGGAGAGAGGCTGACCCATCTCTTGGCATGAGAGGGGCCTCTCTCACCCCCACTTTGATTGCAGTGAAAGGAACAGCAGGGCAAAGCATTCTGGGTGATCCCTGGACCCCTGCACGTGTGGAACGGGGCGTGGGTCCAGGCGGCGCGCTACAATCGGTATGCAAACCCTGCACACAATTACCAACGTGGGCCGTGGATGTGGTGGAAGACGCTAAGCGTTGGCGACAGGCGGCGAGTTGGGGGAAAGTTCGCCCACGTCCTCCCGGAGACCCTCGATAGCTTCTCCCGCCGGAGAGACGTCGCCCGGACGCTGACGCCTGTCCGCTGACACCTGTCCGCTCCACTTAGGTCTACACCGAGCAGTCTGGAGGGCGATTGATCGATTGTCTTCGCCGCGTTTAAAGCGACTAATCAACGAGTGTTAAAGTGTGCTGCTAACAACGTAAACTGTCATCAACACCACACGTCACTAAAGCCTCAATTAAATGAACAACAGCAATTAGACTCCGTTTTATTGCAAATGCCATCCATCCATCTTCTTCCGCTTATCCGAGGTCGGGTCGCGGGGGCAGCAGCCTAAGCAGAGAAGCCCAGACTTCCCTCTCCCCAGCCACTTGGTCCAGCTCCTCCCGGGGGATCCCAAGGCGTTCCCATGCCGGCCGGGAAACGTAGTCTTCCCAACGTGTCCTGGGTCTTCCCCGTGGCCTCCTACCGGTCGGACGTGCCCTAAACACCTCCCTAGGGAGGCGTTCGGGTGGCATCCTGACCAGATGCCCGAACCACCTCATCTGGCTCCTCTCCATGTGGAGGAGCAGCGGCTTTACTTTGAGCTCCTCCCGGATGACAGAGCTTCTCACCCTATCTCTAAGGGAGAGACCCGCCACCCGGCGGAGGAAACTCATTTGGACCGCTTGTACCCGTGATCTTGTCCTTTCGCTCATAACCCAAAGCTCATGACCATAGGTGAGGATGGGAACGTAGATCGATCGGTAAATCGAGAGCTTTGCCTTCCGGCTCAGCTCCTTCTTCACCACAACGGATCGATACAGCGTCCGCATTACTGAAGACGCCGCACCGATCCACCTATCGATCTCACCATCCACTCTTCCCTCACTCGTGAACAAGACTCCCAGGTACTTGAACTCCTCCACTTGGGGCAGAGTCTCCTCCCCAACCCGGAGATGGCACTCCACCCTTTTCCGGGCGAGAACCATGGACTCGGACTTGGAGGTGCTGATTCTCATCCCAGTCGCTTAACACTCGGCTGTGAACCGATCCAGTGAGAGCTGAAGATCCTGGCCAGATGAAGCCATCAGGACCACATCATCTGCAAAAAGCAGAGACCTAATCCTGCAGCCACCAAACCAGATCCCCTCAACGCCTTGACTGCGCCTAGAAATTCTGTCCATAAAAGTTCTGAACAGAATGGGTGACAAAGGGCAGCCTTGGCGGAGTCCAACACTCACTTGGCAGAGTCCAACCCTCACTGGAAACGTGTCCGACTTACTGCCGGCAATGCGGACCAAGCTCTGACACTGATCATACAGGGAGCGGACCGCCACAATCAGACAGTCCGATACCCCATACTCTCTGAGCACTCCCCACAGGACTTCACACGGTCCAAACTCATTTGGGCCGCTTGTACCCGTGATCTTGTCCTTTCGTTCATAACCCAAAGCTCATGACCATAGGTGAGGATGGGAATGTAGTAAATCGAGAGCTTTGCCTTCCGGCTCAGCTCCTTCTTCACCACAACGGATCGATACAGCGTCCGCATTACTGAAGACGCCGCACCGATCCGCCTGTCGATCTCACCATCCACTCTTCCCTCACTCGTGAACAAGACTCCGAGGTATTTGAACTCCTCCACTTGGGGCAAGATCTCCTCCCCAACCCGGAGATGGCACTCCACCCTTTTCCGTGCGAGAACCATGGACTCGGACTTGGAGGTGCTGATTCTCATCCCAGTCGCTTCACACTCGGCTGCGAACCGATCCAGTGAGAGCTGAAGATCCTGGCCAGATGAAGCCATCAGGACCACATCATCTGCAACAAGCAGAGACCTAATCCTGCAGCCACCAAACCGGATCCCCTCGACGCCTTGACTGCGCCTAGAAATTCTGTCCATAAAAGTTCTGAACAGAACGGGTGACAAAGGGCAGCCTTGGCAGAGTCCAACCCTCACTGGAAACGTATCCGACTTACTGCCGGCAATGCGGACCAAGCTCTGGCACTGATCATACAGGGAGCGGACCGCCACAATCAGACAGTCCGATACCCCATACTCTCTGAGCACTCCCCACAGGACTTCCCGAGGGACACGGTCGAATGCCTTCTCCAAGTCCACAAAGCTCATTTAGACTGGTTGGGCAAACTCCCATGCACCCTCAAGGACCCTGCCCAGAGTATAGAGCTGGTCCACAGTTCCACGACCAGGACGAAACCCACACTGTTCCTCCTGAATCCGAGGTTGGACTATCCTCTCCAGTACACCTGAATAGACCTTACCGGGAAGGCTGAGGAGTGTGATCCAATGATTGTTGAAATGGCCATGTAAAACCGCTGAAACTAATAGTAGCCCGTCTTTTGTTGAGTCCTACAAAGTGTTTACGCTGTAAGTATTGTTCCTGTTGCAAGCTTCAAGTTCCATCCCTTATTTAGCATGTTCAAATGCGAGTGCAATGTTAGCACTTGAGCACACACCGCTTTGCTAGCGTTGCTAACGTCTTAGCGTTTCGCTAACTTCTTTTTACACTTGCGTGATGATCACGAAGGTTCAAATGCAAGCGTCTTTCAAAAGCACCCGAGCGTTGAACATTTTTTTAATGCTTACACCTCAGTTCAAATATTGTTTAGATAAGGGGCGGCATGGCGTAGTGGAGAGAGCAACCGTGCCCGAAATCTGAGGGTTGCAGGTTCGCTCCCCGCCTCTTACCATCCAAAAATCGCTGCCGTTGTGTCCTCGGGCGGGACACTTCACCCTTGCCCCCGGTGCCACTCACACCGGGTGGTGGTCGGAGGGGCCGTAGGCGCAAATTGCAGCCACGCTTCCGTCAGTCGACCCCAGGGCAGCTGTGGCTATGAAAGTAGCTTACCACCACCAGGTGTGAATGAATGATGGGTTCTACATGTAAAGCGACTTTGGGTACTTAGAAAAGCGCTATATAAATCCCAGGTATTATTATTATTATAATGTGGAGGATGCATATATGTTTTAAGAGTTCTTTCTTTTTACATAGCCAGGTTTAGAGCAGCTAGTACTTTTCCTTTGTATATTCTACCAGTTTCTTTAGACATTTCAGATGCCTGGTTAGTGTCTTCACCCTTTGAATGTGAAGACCTCCCCCTCTGGTTCCTTATCAGTGTTGCAAGGGGGAGAGATGGGGGTTTTCTTTGTGTGCAAAAGAGTTGGCTTTTCCGTTGGAATGCCAGATCAACTAGAGTAGCCGATATGAATGTATTGGTTAAACTGATCTCCTAAAGCAGGGGTCGGCAAGCTTTACCACTCAAAGAGCCATTTTGGCAAGTTTCACAAATTAATGAAAATAATGGGAGCCACAAAAAAAATTTTTAAATTTAAAATGAAAAACACAGCATACAAAGCTTAAATTGCTTTGTGATGTGTTAACCAGGGGTCTCAGACACACGCACCGGCACGCACATTAATATGGAAAATTAATGTTAGTGCGGCCCGCGACTTTTGAATGAATGGCGCTTGATAGCGTCATACTTGCCAACCCTTCTCATTATTTCCGGGAGACTCCCGAATATCAGGGCGTAATGGCACTGCTTTTGGCGCCCTCTACAGCCTGCCCAAACAGTGTACCTGCTCGACCGTATAAAACAACTTTAACACGGTAACGTTACAAATGTGCGCCACACTTTGAACCCACACCAAAAAAGAATGACAAACACATTTCTGGAAAACATCTGCACTGTAACATAAACACAACACAACAAATACCCAGAATCCCATGCAGCACTAACTCTTCCGCTCAACCGATGCACGGGGGGGGGGGGGGGGGTTGATGTGTGGGGGGGGGGGGTTGGTGGTAGCGGGGGTGTATAATCTAGACCGGAAGAGTTAGGGCTGCATGGGATTCTGGGTATTGGTTGTGTTGTGTTTATGTTGTGTTACGGTGGGATGTTCTCCAGTTTTTCATTCTTTTTTGGTGTGGGTTCACAGTGTGGCGCATATTTGTAACGTAACAGTGTTAAAGTTGTTTTATACGGCTACCGTCAGTGTAAGCTGTGTGGCTGATGACTAAGTATGCTTTGCTGTCTCCTACGTGTGTAAGTAAAAGCTACATACAACATGTGGCCGGGCTGGCACGCTGTTTGTAAATGCTATATAGGACAATTACTGCAGTCCAATTAGGGCATGCCCTTAATTTAGCAATTAGAGTGAAAATAGGATTATATTTACCCTGGGAGTTATCTAGGAGAGGCACTGAGATCCATAAGTCTCCTGGGAAAACTGGGGGGGGGGGTCGGCAAGTATGCAGCTGAGCCGCATCAGAGTGGTCAAAGAGCCGCGGGTTGCCGACCCCTGTCCTAAAGCTTTAGTAAAACTTGAAAATATTCACATTCTGTCTTGATGGTCCTTTTTACTCATCATATATGTCATCGAAAGAACTTGGGATTGACCAGTAACTTAGATTCCCTGGGAGGAAGAACTGGTCCGACGCAACAATAATAATAATAATAATAATAATACAATAGTAATAAGAATAATAATAACAATAATAATACGAGGGATGTCTGTAAGCAGTGAGAAGAAGCCTGAAATATGATTTTGTTCCTGCTTGGCTGCAGACAGGATTATTTTAATGCAGCTATTTGGACCTCAGCTGGGAGTGTTTTGTTCCCCCCCCAGGAAACGCTGTTTTTCCTTCCAAGTGCACAACATCATAATGGACGTGCACTTGGAAAATGTCCCTGCACTCGGGGCACATCTGGAGAAAAGTGATCCGCCATTAGCGCTTTGGACGCAGATGGCAGACGAGGACGCCGCTCGCAGACTTAGGCAACGTTTGACTCTCACTTTGTGTGTGTGTGTGTGTGTGTGTGTGTGTGTGTGTGTGTGTGTGTGTGTGTGTGTGTGTGTGTGTGTGTGTGTGTGTGTGTGTGTGTGTGTGTGTGTGTTTGCGTGTGTGTGTTGATGTCATGCCACCGACTCAAACACTCGGCGGGCAAACAAGCATATTGGTATGAGTAAAGTTGCCATTTGTCATGGCGACAAAGCAAACATGCCTGATAGAAAGCGCTCGAAGGTAAGGCTCCGCTTGAAAAATGCGCTAGTTCAATGCTAATAATGATACTGATTAGCATTAGCACTTTTAAATGGCGATATCAGCGCTAACCTCATCTGTTTAAGCTCTAATTTGTAGTATGCTTTGACCTTTTTTATCATCATTAAATGAAAGTGACAGCGTATTTAGACATTGACATTTTTAACGGTCCTACAAGTGTAACAATAAGATGTCACACCGAGTAGTAGTGATGGGATTTGAACCGATACGGTACCAATTCTGGGTAGCTGGCAATCTCTACTCAACGGTACCAATTTTTGATACTTTTGCGTGTGTTATTAAATGTTAATGATTTGATAATACAATGTTTTATTTGCAATGCAGTTGCACTTCCAGGACATTAGATGGCAGTACTGTACAGGCTAACTATTTAGACTGTGAGTCTTTGGGCACCACACGATTCGTTTTGATGCTCGGGGGTAAAGATTCGATTCAGAATCAATTCTCGACTCAAAACGATTCACGATTTAAAATCCATAATTTTCAATAACGATGGTTGTCAGTTCTATGATTAACTACATTCCTCCAAAAAACAGATAAACCGCACTAAATCTTTATATTACTTAAAAAAAAAAAACGGTTTTGCTTATTAAAATTTTACCCAAACAACATTAAAAAAAACAAGCTTAAAGGCCTACTGAAAGCCACTACTAGCGACCACGCAGTCTGATAGTTTATATATCAATGATGAAATCTTAACATTGCAACACATGCCAATACGGCCGGGTTAGATTAGTAAAGTGACATTTTAAATTTCCCGCTAAATATCCTGCTGAAAACGTCTCGGTATGATGACGTTTGCGCGTGACGTCACGGATTGTAGCGGACATTTTGGGACACCGTAGTGTCCAGCTATTAAGTCGTCTGTTTTCATCGCAAAATTCCACAGTATTCTGGACATCTTTGTTGGTGAATCTTTCGCAATTTGTTTAATGGACAATGAAGACTGCAAAGAAGAAAGCTGTAGGTGGGAAGCGGTGTATTAGCGGCCGGCTGCAGCAACACAACCGGGAGGACTTTGAGTTGGATAGCAGACGCGCTACCGTGAGTACGCAGCTTTGGCTTCCAAACATTTGATCGCTTGCCCGTACGTGCGTGCCGCTATGTGCATGTCACGTACGTAACTTTGGGGAAATATATGTGCTGTATGAACTTTGCGGAGGGCTGTGGGATTGAGTGTGTTGTGCGGGTGTTTGAGTTGTATTGGTGGGTTATATGGACGGGAGGGGGGAGGTGTTTGCTATGCGGGATTAATTTGTGGCATATTAAATATAAGCCTGGTTGTGTTGTGGCTAATAGAGTATATATATGTCTTGTGTTTATTTACTGTTGTAGTCATTCCCAGCTGAATATCAGGTCCCACCCGCCTCTCACAGCATCTTCCCTATCTGAATCGCTTCCACTGCCCTTGAGTCCTTCACTCTCACTTTCCTCATCCACAAATATTTCATCCTTGCTCAAATTAATGGGGTAATCGTCGCTTTCTCGGTCCGAATCGCTCTCGCTGCTGGTGGCCATGATTGTAAACAATGTGCAGATGTGAGGAGCTCCACAACCTGTGACGTCACGCTACTTCTGCTGGTGGCCATGATTGTAAACAATGTGCAGATGTGAGGAGCTCCACAACCTGTGACGTCACGCTACTTCCGGTACAGGCAAGGCTTTTTTTTTTATCAGCGACCAAAAGTTGCGAACTTTATCGTCGATGTTCTCTACTAAATCCTTTCAGCAAAAATATGGCAATATCGCAAAATGATCAAGTATGACACATAGAATGGATCTGCTATCCCCGTTTTAATAAAAAAAAACTCATTTCAGTAGGCCTTTAAGCTTACATGAACTCAACGTCAAATTTGAGGAAGCACATGGCGGTAAGTAACGTTAGTAGATATTTTGGCTGTCACTGTAGGCTGATGTTAGCTTCCCTGCTATGAATCACTGTCAAATGTACATCGTGTGGGGACATTTATTAACGCACTGCAGCCTCATAGACACACACACACACACACACACACACACACACACACACACACACACACACACACACACACACACACACACACACACACACACACACACACACACACACACACACACACACACACACACACACACACACACACACACACACACCAATCAGAAGTGCACAGTGTGTTCCCAGGTGCAGCCCACACCTATCAGTTTATGGTTTGCGTAAAGGCTAACTTGTTATTTTCCTTTGTAATCTCTGCCTACTGAGCCTATGGTGCTGTTAAGTTATTGTAGCTCAATTTGCCTTTTATGTTAATGTATTATTATTGAATATATATTATTGTTTTAGTTGCTTAAGAGATATTCCTGGCTCTGAATTTGCTCATTGCTATTTTTATGTTTTGGTGCATTATTTGTTGCCGTCGTCATTAAAGGAACAGGTTACTCATCAGTTACTCAGTACTGGAGTAGTTTTTTCACAACATACTTTTTAAATGTTACTCAAGTAAATACTTGGGTGACTACTCCTTACTTTTACTTGAGTAATACATCTCTAAAGTAATAGTACTCTTACTTACCCACCTGTGGTATCGACCCATATGAAACACTGATATCATGTGACAATTTTCAGCCCTATTTATTGTCACTAGAGATATCCGATAATATCGGCCTGCCATTATCGGCCGATATATGCGTTAAAATGTAATATCGGAAATTATCGGTATCGGTTTTTTTATTATCAGTATCGTTTTTTGTTTTTGTTTTTTTTGTTGTTTTTTTTAAAAATTAAATCAACATAAAAAACACAAGATACACTTACAATTAGTGCACCAACCCAAAAAACCTCCCTCCCCCTCATTCACACAAAAGGGTTGTTTCTTTCTGTTATTAATATTCTGCTTCCTACATTATATATCAATATATATCAAT